>NC_077229.1:20322892-20521864 GCF_027887165.1 Monodelphis domestica | reverse complement strand
GAAGATTCTTCATGACTCCAGGCCCAGCCCTCTATGCACTGTACCACCTAGCTGACTTGTTTTCCTTGGATCAGAGAGGACTTAAAGGCTCTGGTAAAGAAAAAAGGCTAGGCAGAATCTACTTGGCACTAGAGGGCAGAAAGAAGTGTCTTGACATTCACAGGAGGAAGTTGTCTGGAGGCAGATTCAGGCTTGATACACAGGAGCTTCCTAACAAAGAGGGAGCTGTCCAAAAGTAGAATTAGCTGCCTCTGGGGAAGGCTGTTTCCACTCCCTGGTAATGCAGTTAGGGCTCAGAAACAGGTCTCATTAGAGACCTCTAGTGAGCTGGAGCTGTTCACTCTGGAGTTGGCCCATTCCTCTGACTGGACAACTCTAATTGCCCTTGCCTTGGGTTCTATGCTTCTCTTCAGACAGCTTAGGATCACATATAGTTGATTGGAGGCAGTTTTTTGGTGGTTATCTTTTTCTTTCTTTTTCTGCTTTCTCTCTTTCTCTGTCTCTTTCTGTGTCTCTCTATCTATCTCTGTCTCTGACTGTCTCTGGCTCTGGCTCTGTCTCTCTATTTGTTGGTCTATCTGTCTCTGTCCTTCCATAACACTCTAAATTCACATTGAACTTGCAGGCTACTCAGACCTCCAGCTCTTTTCAGATGAATGACTATCTAGCCATGCCTTTTCTATCTTATGTTTATAAAGCAGATTTTTTTAACCCAAATCTAAGATGGTATTTTGATCCATTTTCAGGTTTGTGTGTTTCTTTCCATTTGGCACCATCTTGTTTTTCAGTTTTCTTAAGAGTCTCGCTGATCTGCTTAGGGTAGCAAAGAACCAGAAACAAAGTCGGTGCCCCCCATCCATCGATCAATCAAGGAATGACTACACAGATTGTGGCATATGAATGTAATGGAATATTCGTAGGAAGACAGAAAAGGGTGGAAAGATCTCAAGAAACTAATGAGCAGGGAAATGGGCAGAGCCAAGAGAATAACGTAGGCAGTGACTACAGCAATGGAAATGGAAAGAACAATGATCCACTCAAAATATCAGATGAGGGTGTCGCACAATCATAAAGATCTCGCAGGACTCAAAAGAAGAGATATGAGAAGACACGCCCAACAGGGAAGGGCCGTGGGAGGTCCTCGGGTCTTACACAGCAGACAGGGCTTTGGACTTGTACTTGGATCATTTCTTCATCTTTCTTTGGCTTTGAAAGATACTGTTTGGGGATCACCGTGGTGCAATTATCAATAATAGGGAAGTGGGTCTGGATCAATGACCCATGGAAAACCCAGTGGAATTGTGCGTCAGCTCTGGGGGTGGAGGAGAGAGGAGGGGAGGGAAAGAGCATGAATCATGGAACCTTGGAAAAATAGTCTCAATGAATTAAATAAAAATTTTCAGTTAAAAATATAGTTATGACAAGAAAGAATCCAATCTATTTTAAACAATAAATGAATGAATGAATGAATGAATGAATGAATGAATGAATGAATGAATGAATAGGTAAATAAATAAATACTGTTTGGGAGCAGCTAGCTGGCTCAGTAATTGAGTCAGGCCTCAAGATGAGTGGACCCGAGTTCTAATCTGTCATCAAACACTTCCTAGCAAGTCACTTGACTCCCATTGCCTAGCCCTTACCACTCTTCTACCTTGGAACTGATACAGAGTATTGACTCCAAGACAGAAGGTGAGGAGTTAAAAAAAAAATGATCCAAGTGTCCTTTGATTAAGAATTGCTGTCAATCACTAAATCAATGTCAGAGAGATAGTATTGCAGTTTTATTAAGCTCAGAGCAAAGGCTTAATTAACTTCACACACAAGTCAATGAGCCCAGATCATCAGTTTCTGCATCCTTACATAGAATGTGAATACACAAAGAGCTAAATGTTTCTATCCCAGTCCTGATTTTCTAGGATTCAGAAACACCTAGAAGTTCATCTTCAAAGCCTGGGGCGGCATTCTTAGCAAAAAAGTCTCAGAAATTCCCTTGCCACACTCCTTTAGGATATGGGAGTTTATTGCTGGGAAACTCTGCATCAGACAACTATTTGGGAGCCTCGGGATGATTGTATAATTATTTGGGTCATATCTAGCAGAAATGTAGATTCAAGGTTTCTCACTTTAAGTTAAAGATGAGGGGGCAGCTGGGTGGCTCAGTGGATGGAGAGCCAGGCCCAGAGATGGAAGGTCCTGCATTCAAATCTGGCCTCAGACACTTCCTAGCTGTGTGACCCTGGGCAAGTCACTTAACTCCCATTTCCTAGCCCTTCCTGCTCTTCTGCCTTAGAATCAATAATAAATGAATAAACAAACGAACAAACAGACAAATGAAAAAACAATCAAATAAATAAATGAATAGATAAAAAGATAAACAAATAAATAAGTAGATGAATAAGTAAATGAATGAATGAATGAATAAATAAATGAATGGACAAATAAACAGATAGAGATGGATGGATGGATGGATAGATAGATAGATAGATAGATGGATAGATGGATGGATAGATAAAAAATAAAGATGGGTCACCACACATGAAGAGGCCTTAATATGAGGCATTAGAAGCCAGACCGAGTCTGTAGCTAAAGAAGCCAAGTGCTGATTGAAATGAGAAAAACTAACAATAGAAGCCAATGAAAGGAGTCACATCAGAAGACAGAACACAGGAGTTGACAGAACTAAGAAGCTAAGACAAAAGCTAGGACCAACTCTGCTGATCTGATTGGAAGAAGGGAGGGAAGGCAAGGCGAGGTAAGAAAGGTAGAAAGGAAAAGAGGAAGGGAAGTAACTTACTCAGGGTCACATAGCTTGGAAATGTCGGAAGCCAGATTTGAACTCAGTTCTTCCTGACTCCAAGCCCAGAGCTCCATTCATTACTTCAATGACTTGCCTCCATTGCCCTTTACTGCCCTCTGTGGCTTAGGAGAAGAAAATCTATTAGAGAAAGCTTTCTCTAGGCATCTAGCCAAGGGAACAGACTTCAAAATCTCTGCAGACCCCAGGATTAAGACTGATGTGAGCTAAACGAGCTTTTCTGCTTCTTGAGTGACTTGAGAGTAGCAGGGAAATAGCCTCCTCCATCAGGCAAAGGGATCAGAAGATCCTCAGGCCATGTGGATTGCAGGCTATTCTCTATAAAAGGACCAGCCATGAAGACCTGAAGTCCAGAATTATGAGCTGCCCCAGGCACATGGGTCTCTGTTCTAAAGAATCTCACCACTAGTTTTCTTTGAGTATATGCCCATTCCCCTGCCATAGACAATCTGTATATTTGTGGGAGAGTGTGACCTAGGTGTGGAGGGAACTCTTCTGTTTTGTTTATTCCTGTTTTCACCTTCTTATCTATTAAATGTTTCATATTTGAGAATTAATAGTGTCACTGTGAATGATTTGTATAAATAGGAAGCACACCAGTGGGCGCTCAGTAGCTACAGTAATGATTGTAGACCTGCATTTCTCTTATGGCAAAATGGATAGAGTACTGGATCTGGAGTCAGGAAGACTTGAGTTCAAATCCAGCTTCAGATATTTGTCATTGTTGTTATCGCTTGTCCTTCATACTTGAAGAGGACCAAGATGACACCATTTTTGATCTGCACAAAAATTGAATTGAAGCAAGGCAGAGTTGCACAAAGGTACCAGCCTCACTCTTCCAGAGTCATCAAAGTCTAGTGGCAAGGAAAGAGTCAAGACGGCTAGTGATGGATGGCCTGGGATGCAGAGGATCACCTTGGTTTCTTTGGTGTCTAACCAAGCTCTGAGCGCTCCACAGTGCCTGTTTCCACTACCTCTATGGATGTTGGGACCAAGTGCTCCCATTTGCCCCTTCCACCAAGAGGAAGTCTTCACATGCCCAGAGTAGACATCTCCCTAAGTCACTGACAGTTCTGAGGCCTGTCTGTTACTCTCCATCTGGTTTGGTCAACCTGCCTAGAAGGTTTTACTAGGATGTGGCTCCCATACAGTCTACAGCTTCTTGGAGCCACCGGTTAGACACCAAAGGAGGAAAGCATCCCTGGAAAGGGCTCAGCAAGCCTTTCCACCAAAGGTACAAAGTCTTCCCTGATTGCCCAGTAGATTCAGACACTAGCTGTGTACCCCTGGACAAGTCCCTTAATCTTGCTTGCCTCAGTTTCCTCATATGTCAAATGAACTGGAGAAGGAAATGGTCAACTACTCCAGTATCTCTGCCAAGAAAACCCCAAAAGGGATCACCAAGAGTCAGGCACAACTGAAACAACATTTCCCCCATACCATGGTTATCCCTAGGACCCTGAGAATAGGTTACAGGATGGCCATCCTTTGAAAAGCAGCCTCTACCTGCCTTCATGGCAACTAGGAGGCAACATGGATAGAGAGCTGAACCTGGAGTAAGGAAAACCTGAGTTCAAATCAGGCTCAGCCTCAATTTCTTCAGCTGTAAAATAGCCATAATCCTAGTGTGGACCTCCCAGGATTGTTACGAGAATTTGTAAAGCACTTTGCCCACCTCAGATTGTCACACAAATGTTAGCTGTCATATTCTAATATTTCATCATCCTCAATGCCAGGGAGAGGAGAGAGCTGGGGATTGGTTCTATGACCTTCATCCCTGCTGCAGCACCCTTAGGGGATTCAGACCACCTTTGCCGAGTAAAGAGGGAGCCCCTTTCAGATCTAATTGTAGCTAATTCTCAATTTATTAAATAATAAAAAAATAACAAATGAATTTATTGGTATCTTTTAAGCAATATGAAGTTTTGAATGTTCATTTGCATATGAAAAGGCCAGGAAATCCGCTGAGAAGAAAGAGGATCCAGAATTTGCCCCAGGGAATAAATTGCCACCAGACCTTTCCCCCACCCACTCATGTGCATGGACCCACAGGAATGGGGAACCCCAAGTCCCCAGGCACCCCAAATGGCCACAGCCTCCACAGCCTCTTTAGGGCTTAGCCTGCTGGGATGAAGACATGAGAAACATTCTGGCCGCCATAAATTTGGGTGGCCCAAGAAGAAAGGTGAAAAGGAAAGGGCAAGCCTGTAGGACTCTAGACGGTGAGGGTGACGTGACTCTCTGACTTCCTGCCTGGGAAATGGCAGATTTCAGAACCATATACTGCCCCAAAAAGAATAGAACTGATGAGGCAAGCTTCTGCCAGTCCTAGGCTAAGTGTCCGCCATTTCTAAAAGGGCACAGAAGTAGCCCACTAAGGACTGCAGCTAAGCTAGAAGATGGTGAAAACCAGAGCTATCTAGTGAGGCCAGTGCTGGTAGGTCCAGGCAGGAGTCAGGATCAAAAAGGAACCAGCTCCCTGACATGGTGCAGAAAAGATGCAAAGAGCTGGGCAAGAGGAATGCTTGAGAGGCCATATTGAGCTGGGAGAATGGAAAGCCATAGGGCCAAGACTCTAGGGATGAGACTCTATGGATCAAATAGGCAGACTTCAGACAGTTATTCTGTATCTCCTTCCCACCCTCCACCCTCCTATGCTCCCTCATGGAAGTCTAAAGCCTTTTCCTTCAGGGATGTGGAAAGCCTTGTCCATCTCTCTCAATTTTATCCATCTACTTTGTTTTTAGAAGCTATTAACTTGGGGGCAGCTAAGTGGCTCAGTGGATTAAGAGCCAGGCCTAGAGGAGGTTTGAGGTTCAAATATGGCCTTAGACATTTCCTAACTGTGTGACCCTGGACAAGTCACTTAACCTTACCTTTCACCTTAGAATCAATACTGTATTTTGACTTTAAGGCAGAAGAGTGGTAAGGGCTAGGCAATGGGAGGTTAAGTGAGCCTGCAAAGGAGACTGAGAAGGAAAATCATGGAGCAATGCTAAGCAAACCCAGTGAGGAGGGACTATCTGGTGAGAGAGTGGTCAATAGGGTCAAATACTATAGAGGTCAAGAAGGATCAAGTTAGGGGCAGGATCATTTGGAGGTCACTGGTAACTGTGTGAGTTGCTTAGTAAATTCCCCTCCTTTTCTGTTGATTTTTCAGCAGATACCTATGGAATCCATTTCACTTAGAATTCTAATCAATTCTTGGTCTCTTTCCTTACCATCTTTTTGTTTGACTTATTAGAGGCCATGGATGGTGTCGAAATCCCATGCTATTGTTTTTCTATACAATGCTCTCTCGTCATTCTGTTCATTTTCCCTCTCCATGTTCTGTTGCTGTGCCACTTATTGTTTTTCCATTGAATACTGATATTTTTCACTGTCAATGCCACCTTTACACATAATCCATTTTTAGTTTTATCTCACCGTGCTTTCTAATTGGAATTCCGCTTTCTTCCGGAAAGAGCAGGAACTGAATGCCTCGGAGTTCATACGGCCATTCTAAATCACACCAGGCCTTTCTCAAACATGCAGAAGATGGAATCAAGGGCATATAACAAAAAGTTCATTGCTCTAAACATGGGGATAGGAGAACTAAAAGGAGGATGAGCTGAAGCTATGGGAGAAAGCTAACGACAGCAAAAATGGAGGGAGGAATATATTGGATCTGAGAGGGGAGAATTTTGAAAAGAAGAGAACTCTTATTCAGGGAGAATGGGACAATCTTAACCAATGATGGTTGACTAGAAAAGCAAAGAACATGGCTAACAAATAAGATAAACTAGAGACCCAAATGCAAGGGGACCAAGTGGGCCATATAGTTATTCATCAGATTTAGTAGAATGAGATCCATGACTGGATTATGGTTTTGGAACACTAGACTTCTTCATTCAAAAGAAACAAGTTTTACAAAAGGGAAGGGTGGTGCTGTCAGCCTCCATAGGAAGCCTTTCTTAATCCCCTCAATTACCAATTGACTGTTCTAGCAGAATCATCTCCCCAAAAATTATCCTATAAGTTTTGCAGATAGATAATTTGGGGATGTGGCAGACAGACAGATAAATGTTCATGTTATCTCCCTCAATGGAATGTCAGCTCCTTTGGATCGGGGACTATTTCATTTTTTAATTTTATTTCTGTATTCTCCAGCCCCAAGTAGAGTGCCTTCACTAACAAGCACTGAATACATGCTTATTAATTGACTGATATGAGGACATCCAGAAAACAGTAATGACTCAAAGTAAAGAGCATGGAAAAGAGTGAACAGGAATCCAAAGATGAGACTTGTACTGCTGGCAAAGTATGATCTGGAAAAGTAAGTTGGTGGCCCTTTCCTCCATCCCTTTCTTCTTCTAGAGAGGCCAAGTTTTCTTATTTACCAGCCAATTCCTTCACTTCCCATTTTTCCATTGTCCCTTCCTGGCTGCTTCAGTCAGCACTGAGAGTTTCAATTCCTCCATTTAACTTTATGCTTATGTTATTTAACTGGCTGGGTTTGGGGGGGGGGGGGGGGTAAACCCTTACCTTCAGTCTTAGAGTCATTACTCGGTATTGGCTCCAAGGCAGAAGAGCAGTAAGGGCTAGGCAATGAGGGTTAAGTGACTTGTCCAGGGTCACACAGCTAGGAAGAGTCTGAGGCCAGATTTGAACCTAGGACCTCCTGTCTCTAGTCCTGGCTCTCAATCCACTGAGCCACCCATCTGCCCCCTTTAACTGACTGTTTTTAAACACACACACACACACACACACACACACACACACACACACACACACACACACAGGCCAACAAAACTAAGGGAAATGTCCTAGTTAATGAATTATGTAGAGAAGTAGAGGAGGATTCCTTTCCTTTAAAATAGAAGTAGGAAGGTTCCAGGAGAGACTATTTTTCCCTTAGTATAAGCCTGAGGTAGACACAAATTGGGGAGAAAGTCTGATATCTTCATAATCCTAAAGGATTACACACACACAAGTTCCCATTTGAACCCTAGACTTCTTGTCTTTTTCCTCAAAAACCTTAAGTCACAAAACCATGCAATGTGGCTGAGCAAGCTTCCCATTTGGCTCCTGGAAAATATAGCCTAGCTCAGAGTGGAAGGGGAAAGGACTTAAGAGCAGGCACAATCATTGATCTGAGCTGAAGGATTCAAACATACAAGTATTGACTTTATCAGGATTGCCAATACCTGGAGGAAGGAGGGTCCCTAGCCTTGCCCACAAGCTCCCCCTGGTGGTTAGATTATTTTTTGTAGACTATATACATATATGTTGTCTATCCCTATAGATAAGGACAAGGACTGTTTCATTTAGTACCTAGCATAGTATCTGGTATAGAGAAGGCATTGAATGAATTTATTAATTGATTAATTAATAAGTAAACAAACAAACAAATGAATGAATACATAAATAAATACATGAATAAATAAATGAATGAATGAATGAATGAACAAATAAATAAATAAATAAATGAACAAGCGAACCAATAAATAAATAAATAAATTGATGGATGGATGAATAAATAAATAAATGAATGAATGAATGAATAAATGAATAGATGAAAAGGCATTTTAAAGTACCTACTCTGTGACTCAACCCTGACCTATATGTTAAGAATACAAATACAAAAGCAAAATACCAAAGACTTAGAATTAGGTAGGAAAATTGCAAGCTAGAGGTTTACATTCCAGTAGGACACAGCACATTTGGGGGAGTTCCCTCCTGGAACTGGCTTGTAGAAGAAAAGGTATATTTCCATATTGGAATATTTTATACTTTAAGAACTTGTGAAATAGACAATTCAGGGACACCTGGGAAGGCTCGCATGAGCTGATGCAATTCAAATAAGCAGATCAAGGAGACCAATTTATACAGTAATGCTATAGAGCAGAAGGAGACATGTATCTTTGGACATGACTGATGCAAGGATTGTTTTCTTTGCTCAACTATATGTATTTAGTTTTTCTTTTTCTTCCATGGAGAAAAGGAGAGAATTTTAAAAGTCGACCAAAATGTATTACATATCTGTGTCTCTATACTTAGCCCTAGGGATAAGAGAAAGGTATAATAATAATAATAATATTAATAGCTGTTCTCAAGGAGCTTTGGGTCTAGTGGGGAATATAATGTACAAATAACATGTAACTACATACCAACATGCAACTAACATACCAACCAGGAATAGTGTAGACAGACTAGACTGGAGACAAGAAGACTAGATAGGTAACTACTACAGTGGTTTAGGTAAGAGGCAATGAGGGCTTGGACTAGAGTGGTAGCTAGAGGAATGATGGGAAGGGAGTGAATATGAGGTTTGGTGGAGGGAGAAACTGACAAGATTTGGTAACTGATCAGCTATGGGGTGTATGGGAGAGTGAGGACTTGGGGTGACTCCAAAGTGGTGAGTCTGAGTTGTAGGAAGGACAACCATGCTCTCAACCAGAAAGAGAGAAGTCTAGAGAAGGAGAAGCTAGGTGGCACAAGGTCTGGGCCTGGGGCCAGGCATCAACTTCCAAGATGGAAAAGGGTCGGATAGAGAAAGAAGTCCAGAAAACCAGGGCAGAGGTAGGAGAGAAATGAAGGAGATGGGAGATGAGATTTTATGTGCAGGGATCAGTGGGTAACTCAGTGTTCAAAAGGGAGTGTGTGAAAGGAGCTAACAAGAAAAAAGGGAATTGAGAGCCCCAATGTAGAAGGCTTTAGAAGCCAGGTTGAGGAATATGTATGGTACTCAACAGGTAATAGGGAGTCAGGAAGACATGAGTTCAAATCCGATCTCGGGCACTAGCTATATGACCCTAGGCAAGTCACTTAATCCTGTTTGCCTTGGTTTCCTCATCTGTAAAATGAGCTGGAGAAGGAAGTAGCAGACCACCCCAGTAGCTCTGCCAAGAAAACTCCAAATATTGTCAGACAGGACTGAAACAACTGAACAAAAACAACAAAAGAGAAGGGGTGGGACAGCAAGGTGCCTCAGTGGATAGAGAGCCAGGCCTAGGGAAAGAAGGTCCTGGGTTCAAATTGGCCTCAGATACTTCCCAGCTGTGTGACCCTGGGCAAGTCACTTAATCCCCATTGCCTAGCCCTTACCACTCTTCTGCTTTGGAACCAATATATAGTATTGATTTTAAGATGGAAAGTAAGATCTCTGAGATAGAGAGACAGAGACAGAGACAGAGAGACAGAGAGAGACAGAGACAGAGAGACAGAGACAGAGAGACGGGGGGGGGGGGGGGGGGGGGATTCTGAAGGGAAGATAATGACCCACAAATCCACCTGGCACTTGTGTGGACTTGTGTCTGCACATTTTCTAATTTTTTTTTAATAACTATGTCATTTCCTGAGTTTGTTTTCTTTCTAGTTCTGTTATCTCCAAGTCTGTGGTTATTGCTTCTCTTGATTGCTTGAGGTTTTTTATTGAATTCATCTCATCCTCCAGTTATTGATGCTTCTTCATCTCTCCTTACAGAATCACCCCCTTTCCAATGCGTCCTCTACCAAACCACCAGAATAATCTTCCTAAAGCACAGGCCCCGCCATATCCCGCCCTGCCTCAGCAAAGAGGCTCCCCATTGCCTTTTGGGTACCACACGTCCTCCTCAAGCTGACTTCTAAAGCCTTCTGCTCTGAGGCTCCCCCCTAGAAGTTTTCTTCTTAGTTTCTTTCACTGAAACTCTCTGTTGCACACTGGTTTACCCACTGGTCCCTGCAGGCAAAATCTCATCTCCCATCTCCTTCATCCCTCTCCTGGCTCTGCCCTGGCTTTCTGGACTTCTTTCTCTAGCATCCCCTTCCTGTCTGGGAAGCTGTCTTAATTGCCATTCTCATACCTGGACCCCTGTGGCCCCTTCTTCTCCTAGACCAGTTCCTCCTGGATCCTCTATTTTAAGGAAGGCCCCCAAGGCAGTTATATTCAGTCCATTCTGGTACTCTCACCCCATTAGAATGTCAAGTCCTTGAGCGAAGGGACAGCCTTTCAGTTTCCTTTTTTGTATATTCCCAACATTAGCATAAGGGCTTAATACATGCTTGTTGAATGACTCCATCCCTTTACCTAAGTGACCCCCCATAAAGGGAATTCACTCCTTCTGCAACTCTACCCTTGTTATTATTCAAATCATTTTCAGTTGTGATTCCATTTGGGATTGTCTTGGCAAAGGTACTGGAGTGAGGGTTTGCCATTTCCTTCTCCAGCCCATTTTACAAATGAGGAAACTGAGGAAATGGGGTTCAGTGACTCACCCAGCTAGTAAGTGTCTGGGGCTGGATTCAAACTCAGAAAGATGAGTCTTCCTGACTCCAGGCCTGGTGCTCTATCCACTGAGCCATCCAGCAGCTCAGATACCACCTTCCACCAAAGGCCTTTCTTAGTCCTCCCAGTGATGAGCACCTTCTCCTCATAAAATTACTTTATTCTGTTTCCTATATATTTTGTATTCTGGCAGAGCATCAGCTCATTGAGGGCAGGACCTGTTCCCTTTAGTCTGTAGTCCCGGGGCTTACCATGGTGCCTGGCCCATACGGGATGCATCCTAAATGCTTATTGACTGACTGATGAGTCCGGCCCAAACTTCCCCAGTAGAATTTGAGCTCTTTGGGATCAAGGACTGGTTTTCACTTTTGCCTTCGTATCTGCCATGTTGTGCCTCTACCCAATGCCAAACTTGGAGATTTGGATCGAAGTTGTGGATGATTATATTTCCCAATTGGCCCACTTTTCAGATTATTTCTTCCCAAGCTTTGAGTTTTAGCTTTGAGCGCGAGCTTCGAGCACGAGCTTCGAGCGTGAGCTTCAAGCGCGAGCTCCTCGCATTGTTGGCTGGTTGTTTGGTTGATTTTCTACAAGTTTTTCTTTAGTTAGTTCTTCTTTTAAACCCTCGCCTTCTGTCTTAGAATTAATATTAAGTATTGTTTCCTAGTCAGAAGAACAGTAAGGGCGAGACAAGTGGGGTGACGTGACTTGCTCAGAGTCACTCAGCTAGAAAGTGTCTGAGATCAGATTTGAACCCAGGACTGTCTCTCTATCCACTGAGTCACTCAGCTGTCCAAGGTTAGCTCTTAAGATTTTTCTTAGCATGTAAATTCTTACCTAAGTTCTCTCGATGAGCAATTAATGTTTTTAATGCATATGAAGTACTTTTAAAAACATTAAACCTTTTATGAACATCAGCAAATATTCCATTATTCAGAGAACATGTTTAATAAATCTATTGGCTTGAATTAAATAAAAAAGTATTCAGATTAGGATTAGGGGGAGGGGCAAAAATCTGGCTCAGGGAATTGAAAGCCAGGCCTGAAGATGGGAAGTCCTGGATTCAAATCTGATCTCAGACACCTCCTCATTGTGTGACCCTGGGCAAGTCACTTAACCCCCATTGCCTAGCCCTTACCACTCTTCTTCATTGGAACTAAGATTGATTCCTAAACAAAGCAAATAAAAACAAAATTTTTATAACCTTTACCTTCTATCTGTTAAAATTAAAATAGTTTCTCTGCTAAAAGTATTATATTTTTAGAGGTTTATTAAAGATTAAGAAATAAAGAAAATACAAAATAAGAAAGCACTTGCAACCTACATCTTGCCTGCTAGGTAGAGAGCCGTGTGTGCCTAGCAGCGGAAGCTGAGAGAGGGGCCAAGTAGGCGGAGAGTCAGTTTAAATACAAATTGTGTTCTCACACTCAGGTGAGGATGCAGGGTGATATTATAGGGAATTCTGGGAACTACCAAGGACTTCTGGGAATTGAAGTCTGGGGTTCAAATCTCCATTTTACACATCTTACAACTGGGATTGTTATTACCAATAGTTGTCACTCGTGTGGACAGGCTCTTGAGGCCTGGGACAGTTATAGAAAAGCTACTTATTATAGCTATTACGTTGTATAAAAGGAAAATAAGTATCAATAAGAAATTCCCTATTAACTAAGCGCTGCTACATGAATCCCCACCCAAACTTTCTGGCGAGGGAAGGCTTCGTGACTACCAAAAGGCTCTCCACTGACCAGCTAAAATAGAAATTCCAGCTTACTAAACTTATTTCCAAAAGTCGTGAACTTAACGTCATAGAGATCTGCCAGACTTCCTTTTCTTCCTCTGACCTCGTCAGGGTTCCGTGGCAAATCTCAAATCACTTTTATAAACCCTACATCTGACTACACTCCATTATTAACTAAGCTAATTACATCTACACTACAATTATCACTATAATACTGTGTATTGGTTCCAAGACAGACGAGTGGTAAGGGTCAGACAAAAGAGGTTAGGTGACTTGTCCAGGGTCACACAGCTAGAAAGTGTCTAAGGAGGTCACATTGGAACCCAGGACTTCCTATCTCCAAGCCTGGCTTTCAATTCCCTGAACCAGCTTGCTGCCCACCCATATCGTAATCTGAATATTTTTTTATTTAACCCAAGCCAATAGATTTATTAAACATGTTCTCTGAATAATGGAATATTTGCTGGTGTTCATAAATGATTTAATGTTTTTAAAAGTACTTCATATGCATTAAAAACATTTATTTTTTTAATTAAGCTACAGATTTAGTGCAACATCAATAAAAATGCTAGTGGGATACTTCATAGAATTGGGTAATAAAGCAAGGAAAGTTGCATAGCAGAATGACCAAAGACATCATGGGAAACTCAAAAGAAAAAAAAAGGAAGTGGGACTTACATTAGCAGCTTCCAAATTACTCCATAAAGCAGAACTTGTTGAAACTCTCTGATACCGAATAGAAAGTGTGGCAATGAAACGCAGCCTTGATAGTGTGAACTGGAATCAAATGCACAGAAGAGAGCAGTGTGCATTGAGTCCAGGATCGCACACGCACACGCACACTAAACTAGGAGAGGGATGCACTATTTCATCAAAATTATTCGGAAAATTGGATCACAGGATTGTAGAAAATAACATTTGACTAACATCTCACACCACACACCACAATCAGTCCCAAATGGCTCCAGGATCTCAGTGTAAAGCCAATGGCTTAACACTCCCTCAGCTCTGTGATCCCATTGCTGAGGATGCACTCTTTAGTGGTCCAGATCCCAACCTCTCAGACATGGCCCCGAAGGAGAATTCATGGGATTTCCTAGGCATCAAAGTCTTGGAATCTGACCTTCCAAACAAAGTAGGGAAACATCTGGGGCAGAATCAGCCCAGGGGCCACCCTATAAAAAATCTCAAGTTCAAAAGTTCAGAGAGCTGGTCTCATTTACACCAAGACGGAACTGCCTAAGCAGTACGCTTCTCGGAGAGAGAAACAGATGGTGTGCGCGGTCCATGATACTGAGAAGGGTAATGGTGAGTGACTAAAGTCACGACAGGGCAGCTAGGTGTCATAGTGGATAGAGTACTGGTCAGGAAGCCTCATCTTCCTAACTGTAAATCCTTAATAGCTGTGTGACCCTGAGCAAGTCACTTAATTCTGTCTGCCTCAATTTTTTCATCTATTTAATGAGCTGGAGAAGGAAATCACAAACCACTCTGGCATCTCTGCTAAGGAAACCCCAAATGGGGTCACAAATTTGAATACAACTGAAAAATGATAATAAACAAATTCATGACATGGAAGAGCAAGAGATGTGAACCTCAGCAATCTTCCCCTATCATTATAGTAAATTATTCACACAGGAAAAGGGGGTTCCTTTGTCTAGCAGCTTCACTTACCAAATGCCTAGCCTTACCCCTCTTCTGCCTTGGAAAAGATATTTAGTATCGATTCTAAGACAGAAGGTAAAGGGTTTGAAAAAACAATTTTGAAATATCCTCCTCAAACTCATAAAACTGGCAAAATAATAAATGGCAAAATTGACCCCTGAAAAATTGTAGGAGGAGGCCACCCATACTCTCCTAATGGATCTGGTTGGTAAGAGGAACAAACTTGTTTGAAAGAAATAAGACATTCTACTGTAAGGCTAAAAAAACCTGCTGATGCCTGCTCATGCAATGATTCCATTACTAAAACTATATAACCAAAGGATATTACTGATAGGATAAAAAGATTTATCTGTATGTTCATGTCTAAACCTGTGTTGGCAAACCTATGGCACATGTGCCAGAGGGGCTTCTCCCTTCCCCCTCCCCACAAGTGGCTGAGGACATTTTTCTCATCACCTGCCCCTCTGCCCAGCAGCCCAATAGGAGCACTTCCTCCCTCCACTGTCTGGGGTAAGGGGGCAATTCACATGCAGTATGAGGGTTGTGGTTCTGGCACTCACTCTCTAAAAGGTTCGCCATCACTGGTGGCAAATCTGAGAGAAACCATAAGGAAACCTATAGGAAAAGGGGATTCATCAGAATGGCAGGGTGTTCCCCTGTTTGCTCTCTGTGAAGTGATCTTGAATCAAAAGGACTTAGAACCAAGGTAGGAAAGTAAGACTTACCCAAGAGGGAAGGAAGCTGTGTCGATTGTTTATGAGCTGTTGTGAAACTCTTTAAGTATTTCTGCATTTTCTGTGGGGATACAGGTTGACCTGTAGCCATAAATGCATTTGTTACCTTGAGTGCTTGTCTAGGAGCTGGGGAGTCTGTTGTCCACATTTAAAACTCAAACAAAAACTGCAGATGATTTCCCTGTGTAAACTCTGGCTGGGAACATTAGCCACGTGAGCAATCTCTTGGTGGTAATCACCAAAGTTGTCGTCCAGCCATTTCAGTCATGTCCATTTCTTCATGACTCCATTTGAGGTTTTCTTGGCAGAGATACTGGAATGGTTTGCCCTCTCCTTCTCCAGCCCATTTTACAGATAAGAAGCTGAGGCCAGTAGGGTTAAGTGATTTGCCCAGAGTCACACAGTTAAGTATCTGAGGTCAGATTTGAATTCAGGGCTCCCTGACTCTATCCACTGTGTCACCTAGCTGTCCTATAGCCACCAGACCCAATCTGTATAAGCCTAAAGCTAAGGGGAAGACTGGACTACAATGTGCAATATAAAAATCCAAGCACAAAAAGCAATATTTCCAGAATAAAGGGGAAAGAAACAGATAGGGGAGGGGGGCATCATCACCTTCCATCTTGGAGTCAATACTGTGTATTGCTTCCAAGGCAGAAGAGTGGTAAGGACTAGGCAATGGGGGTCAAGTGACTTGCCCAGGGTCACACAGCTGGGAAGTGTCTGAATCCAGATTTGAACCCAGGACCTCCCATCTCTAGGCCTGGCTCTCAATCCACTGAGACACCCAGCTGCCCCAGCACAATAAACATTTTGAATAAAAGTTTCAAACTCAAATCTACAAAAAATCTGCACAAATTAAGAGAAACAACAATTATTCACTGATAAACATATGATATCATTAGCCACATGAAAAGGCTTAGATTTTCTAAGTTAGAAAAACATTAGTAAAAACAATTCTGGTAGTTAGATGGTTCAGTGGATAGAGAACCAGGCTTGGAGGCAGGAAGTCCTGGGTTCAAATCTTCCTAGCCGTATGTCCTTGGGCAAGTCACTTAACCCCAAATGCCCAGCCTTACCCCTCTTCTGCCTCGGAAATGATATTTAGTATTGATTCTAAGGGTTTGAAAAAACAATTCTGAAATATCCTCCTCAAGTTCATACAATGGCAAAATGGACCGCTGATGAAATTGGAGGAGGAGGCTACCCGTACTCTCCTGATGGAGCTGGCTGGTGAGGGGAACACACTTGACATTCTACCGTAAGGCTAAAAAAAGCTGCTGATGCCTGCTCATGCAGTGATTCCATTACTAAACTCTATAACCAAAGGATGATACCGATAGGATAAGAAGATTTATCTGCATGTTCATTTGGGCCTCCACTCCCCAGCTGATACCACTGATAGAGGGTGGTTGGAAAAAAGAAAGGAAATGGCCCACACAGTGTGGTCCTGGCTTTGGGGGAGAGGAAAGGGCAGAAACCAATGGCTTCCCCACTTGTCTGAGGTTGAGCTGACTAAGAGAGTAAGGAGAAAGGCCTCAGGAGCTCCTCAGAGAAGCCAGGGAGGTCCTACTTCTGCCCTGACCTTCCATAATGATTTCCTTAATCCACACACTTCCCATTCCCCAGAGAGAGAGTTTCAAATTTTCAAATTTCAAATTTCAAATTTCAAAATTCAAAATTCAAATTAGCCACATAATCAGAGCCAAGCCTGAAAGATTCTAGGGAGGCATTAGTCCCTAATGACCTTCTAGTCTGCTTTGAGCCAAGATTCCGACATTCTCTGGTCCAAGATCATAGCTGTTCTAAGCTGCCTCCCACCTCTGCCATCCCCTGTTCTAAGGCCCCTCTCAGCTCTGACGTTCACTGTTCCAAGCCACCAACCAGCTCTGGCAATATTTATTGAGTCAGAATAATTTTTATGTATTTTATTTATTTATATTATAACATAAATTTATAATGTAAAATTCACTCATGGCAACTGTGCTGACAATTCCAAATTCGCACTCAGCCCTGAATCATTCCCATCACCTGTCATCTTCACCCCTATATATGTAAACTAGGCAGAAGAAAATCACACAACCCTTCTGAACAGGTCCATGACAAATCAATGTTGAGTAACCTCTACTGGGCCCTCACTGCTGCTAGGTAATCTTTTTACTCTAATTGACTCACTTACCCCACTCTCCACCAGAGGTCTTTCAAACTTTTTTATCCCTCTTTTTCCTGCTCTCTCAGCTGAGAACCTTGCTTATATTTTACTGGTGGGGGAAAATGGAGTCCATTCTCGTCAGCTTCCTCCTTCTCATCTCACATCATCCAAGTGCTTTCTGCTACTCTCTCCTTCACTCCTCACATGAAGAGGTTAACATGTATATAGACCTGAGTTCAAATCTAACCTCAACCTTGGGCAAGTCACTTAACCTCTTTTAGCCTTAGTTTTTTCAACTTTAAAGTTGGGATAATTATCATATCTGTCTCCCAAGACTTTTATGAGGATCAATGAGTCTGTAAAGATTCATCCTAGACACCATATAAATTAAAGGGATGGTTCTTGAATGTTTAGAAAAGTAAGCAGCAATCATGAAGAGCCAAAATAGCTTTACCATAAATAGGTCCTGCCTGTCAGACTAACCTCCTTTCCCTTTTTTTGATGCAGTTACTAGACTGGGAAATTGGGGAAATGCTACAGATTCAACTAATTTCACTGTGTTTGGCAAAATCTCTCCTGGCTAGCTTGTGAATGAGATGAAGCATAGACTCGATTACCACTTCTAGCTGAGAGGATGATGACATTCTAGAATCATTCCAGGCGCCAAAATCAAGCTTGATGCTCTATAATTTACATGAAAAATATTGATCTGACCTTCTCCAATCCAGTAGGAACATCTCCCATTCTCCATAATCTTTCAGACACCACCTGAAGATGGAGGTCCATTAGGCCAGTGGACATGGTCCAGTAAGAAACGTGAATTACAAGACAATTGGATTGCTTCTTGATCCAAAAAAGTCCTGTTCATCCTACTGGTTGCATGACATTAATTCATCCATCAAGGATATGGAAATCTTGTTACTATGGGACGGTAGATGCATCCTCGGCTAAATGAAGGCTTGGTCTCCTGAACTGAGTACATGTGTATCCATCACTGCTTCCTAGAATATGCTATCTGGACCCATTTAATTTCTGTTAGTTATATTTGAGCCCAAAGCTTGATGTTCTCGATAATAGTCATTCATCCTTTAAAAGTCAGTATGGGTCATCCTACCCAAATTGAAGAGATTTTTGAGGCTATATCCTATAGCAAAGGAACCTGTGTCGTCAGAATGGTGCATAACTACATTGGAGATAAAGAGACGTTCAAAGAATGATGAACAAACTCACCAAATTCTGAGAAAGAATTCCTCCACCAAGGACCCTTGGGAAAGTTTAGAAAATGACAGAGGTCAACTCTTTATGGTCATGATGAGGGCATAGACCAAACAAATGGGGCTTCCACTCATTTCTGTGCAAATAGATCAGGTAGAAGATGCCAGAGCCCTGAAGCTATCCCACACACACTGCATTTGTTATTGGTGGGAAAGTGGAGTCAGCAAGGAGTGGGGTGGAGCTGCTGAGAAACTTATGAAAAGAAACTGGGAAGAATGTTATAATCGCTACCAGGGAGGAGTGTTTTTCTTTTTAATTTTATTATGGAGGCACTAAAAGGAACTCACTAATGGAAGAAATGGGAAGGACCTAAAGTGGCATATTCTAGGTTGAGAAGGTTGAAGGAATGCTTGGATGTTCCAGGAGGAGAGGTCCTAGATAATCAGGATGTTCCAGGTTAAGAAAGCAGCAAAGGCATGATTTTGAAGTTTAGAGACCAGGATCTTTTCATCTAAGTCTCCTAGAGCCATGTTGGTGAACCTATGGCATGCATGCCAAGAGGGGCTGCTCCCATCCCCCTCTACACCTGAGGACATTTCTCACATGACCTGCCCCTCTGCCCAGCAACCCAGTGGGAGCACTTCCTCCCTCTCTTCTCTGGGGTAAGGTGGAGGGCTCACATGCAAAATGAGGGTTACAGTTTGGACACTCAGTCTCTAAAAGGTTTGCCATCACTGCCTTAGAATGTTGAAACTTCAAATGGCCATTGTACACAGCCAGATCTTTGTTCTAGATGTCACTTTTGCAAAGGAGCAGACATGTCCTAAAGGCACTTTTAGAGGAAGCCTATGGAGCATCCCTCTCAATGAAAACCCCAAAATAGAAGAAATAGAAGAACAAGGAGTATTCTTAATATTAAGTCTAACAGGGATCTATCTCAGTTGAGGGATTTGCATGCTCCAAGGACCAACCAGCTTTCCCAACAGAGCATCTCATCCAGCAGGAAGGAACACATTCTGTTGAGCCCTGCTTGGCTGAAGTAAATTGTCAGCAAAAGACCTCCCAACCCCCAGTGTGAACCTCCAAACAGACAGCCATTGTTGTTATGCTGCCTCCTAGCAATGAAAAGGTGCAGTTACCCTACAGCTGATTCATACACCAAGAATTTGGAGTCTTTTCTCAAGCTAATGGAGAATGGACAATGAAGCAGGTAACTGGTTCCTGCTCACACCCCAAAATTAAAATAGAATTAAAATCTATTTTTAAAAAAAGGAAATA
This sequence comes from Monodelphis domestica, assembly GCF_027887165.1. Lineage (NCBI taxonomy): Eukaryota > Metazoa > Chordata > Mammalia > Didelphimorphia > Didelphidae > Monodelphis > Monodelphis domestica. The sequence goes on along the minus strand of NC_077229.1, from coordinate 20,502,013 downwards.
TCATTTCAGAAAAAAAAATTAAACGTCATAGTAATAAAATAGACCAGAATGAAACTGAAACAAAAAACAAAGTGTCAGAAGAACTAATTTTCAGAGTGAGCTGAAACTGGAAAATAAAAGGAAAACTAAAGAAAAACAAAAGGTTACGGGAGGAGAATCAGTCAATAAATAATCTTTTATTAAGCATCTACTATGTGCTAAGTGCTGGAGACACAAAAAAGAGTCAAAAGACAAACCCTGAGCTCGAAGAGCTTACAATCGAATGGGGGAGACATACAAACTATGTACAAGATGGATAGCCAGGAAATCATTAAGAGATGGATAGCTCTAGAATTAAGAGGTATTAAGAAAAGAGGCATAGGACCAATGCTTGTGGGGAGAAAGAAGAACTATAAGGGAAGATAGAGTGGAAGCCGACCTCAACTCCTTTGACTTGCTTTCCCTCTCAAAGAGAATGATCTTTCAATTGAAAAAGGACAAAATGGAAATAGACTATTGACACCCAATATAAGTCAGGGAACTATATCCCAGGATCCTAAAAAAATAAATATATGTAAGGGCAGCTAGGTAGCACAACAGGTAGATTTTTGGGCCAGGAGTCATAAAAACCTGAGTTCCAAATCAGCCTCAGATACTTACTAACTGTGTGACCCTAGGCAAGTCATATAACCTGGAAAATAAATAGATAACAGACATGGCTGTTGAGCCCCCACCAGTGATATATGAAAGACCATAGAAAAGGTAAAAGAGGTATGGGAAGATTAGAGAAAAGCAATTACTGTCCTGATTTTCAAGAGGAAGAACAAAATGGATTATAAAAATGATATGCTAGTAAGTTTGACTTAAAGTCCTGCTGCAATTCTAGATTATAATATTACAGAGATGGTTCCTGAGCAGCTAGAAAAGGACCAGCATGGCATCGTCAAGAACTGATACTGCCAAACTAGCTTCATCTCCATTTTTTTTTTTGGACAAGGTTAGTAGATCAGTTTATGAGCAGAAGGTTGTATATAACTTTTATAGACAAACTTTAGCATAAAATTTGAGGAAATATTTCATTCTAGTTTTGTGGAAAATACAGAGACTTATGGACAAGATGATGGTACAGGAAAGAGGATTTGAAACTGGCTACAGAAATAGTCCCAAAGAGTGACTGATTAGACATCAACCTAGAATGAGGTATCCAGTGGAAGGACCCAGGGGTTATACTGTCTCGCCTTTTTGTTTTTTTGTTGTTTTGTTTGTTTGGATGGAGGCCCTCATGATGCATTTATCAAGTTGAGAGATTAGTTAGCTCACAAACCAGCTAAAGAACAGAACCCAAAGAGATCTTAATGGGGCAGAACAGTGGGCCAGCTCTAAGGGGACGTTTAATAGGGATAAACAAACCCTCTTATACTCAGGTTAATAAGATCAGGAAGAGGGATCTGGCTGTGGATATAGTTGTGGATACCTACCTCAGCATTGGAGAAAGAGCTGTAGGTTTCATGGCTTGCGATCTCTACACAAGTCAATAGTGTAATATGGTGACCAGAAATAAGTAAAGAATCATTCTATCTCTGGAAGAGAGGCTTAACTTCTAGGAACAAGAAGGCAATTTTCCCACCATGCTCTGCCTCTGTCAGACCACTTCTGGAGGATTGCATCAGTCTGTCCCCATTAGATTATAAACTACTCAATGGCAAGAACTGTCTTTTTCTTATTCCAAATATTTAACCCAGAGCCTGGCACAAGGAAGTCAATTAATTATTTTTTTGACTGACTGACAGCCAGTGTTTGGCTCTATACATCACAGCTGAGAAAGATATCAATAAGCTGGAGAGTGTTAAGAGGAGAATAATCAGAAGAGTAAAAGGCCTTGAGATCATGTCATATTAGGTTTAACTGAAAGAACTGGGTATGGGAGCAACTAGGTCACTCAGTGGATAGAGAGTCAAGCCTAGAGACAAGAAGGCCTGTGTGACCCTGGGCAAGTCACTTAACCCCAGTTTCCTAGCCCTTACTACTCTTCTCCCTTGGAAGTGATACTTGGAGTATCAATTCTAAGACAGAGGAGGAGAAGGGAAGGAAGGAAAGAAAGAAAGAAGGAAGGAAGGAAGGGAGGAAGGAAGGAAGGAAGGAAGGAAGGAAAGAAAGAAGGAAGGAAGGAAGGAAGGAAGGAAGGAAGGAAGGAAGGAAGGAAGGAAGGAAGGAAGGAAGGAAGGAAGGAAGGAAGGAAGGAAGGAAGGAAGGAAGGAAGGAAGGAAGGAAGGAAGGAACCAGTTTTCCCACATATAGTTATTAGTCAATAGTCAAAAAACCTTTATTAAGCAGGTACTGTGCTTGAGATACAAAGAAATAAATACTATTAGATAGTGAATCCTTTCTTTCCATGACAGTCAAAAATTAATTTATGTCTGTGTTTGATATAATATCTGGGAACAATTTTTCAATTAAAAAAAAACACCAACAAACAATATCTGGGAACAATAACACTGTAGCTTCCTCCCAGGCTCATCCCTGGTACTACTTCTTAAATAATATAGTGAATGAACTTCTGTGAGTATATATAAAATAAATAGTATTTAAAAACTCCCCATGAAAAATCTATTTCTTTGTTTAATTAATTAATTTATTTATTTAGAATATTTTTCCATGGTTGCATGATTCCTGTTCCTTCCCTCCCCTCTGTCCTCCCCACCTCCTGGAGCTGAGGAGCAATTCCACAGGGTTATATATGTATCATTGTTCAAAACCTATTTCTATATTATTAATATTTGCAATAGAGTGATTATTTAAAGTCAGAATTTCTAATCATATACCCATTGAACCATGTGATCAATCCTATGTTAAGAAAAATATATTTAAAAGCAAAAATAATTAAAAGCAGCACAAGTCAGTGCTGGCAAAGTTGTTGAGAAATGGGTACACTCATTCATTGCTGGTGGAATTGCAAAAACCAGAGAAATGACTTGGCAGCACTCGGCCAAAAATACAAAAATCATCATACTCTTTGTCTCAGTCATTCTGCTGTTGGGAATATACTCTGAGCGTTATCTGAAAGGGGGTGAAAAGGAACTATTGACTCCAAGATATTTATAGTTGGCCAAAGATATTTATAGCTGTGTGGTTTGTAGTCAGGAAGTGCTGGAAAGGTAACAATTGTACAGCAGGGGGGGAATTGTGAAATGGATTGGCTGTGCCTTTATGAATGGAGCACAATTAAGCTAGATAAGGATGAGGTCTTTAAAGAAACCTGGAATGCTCTTAATGAAATGACTCAAAGTGGAAAAACAAAACAAAACCATCGAGGCAGTGAAATCCACCCTGCTGGCTAGAAAGACCAAATCCACAGGAATGAGGGGCCAGCTGAGCAAAGCAAACTGATAGAGACTCTAAGAGGGAGCTGAACTAGTTACTGTTGTGGGCATTTTATGGGCTGAAATTCGTTAAGTCAAATGTAAATATTTGCAGAGGAGCCTGGACTGATGTTTAAATCATCAATGGAAAAAAATGCTTTTAGAAGAAAGGTTTCATTACCTCAAACCAAAACATCCCAGAGTGACTCAGCTCGGGTGTGGTCCTCATCCCCTCACCAGCCCCCCACCTTCCCTCCTCCACACTGCCCCAGGCACAAAATGCTCTCTCCCTGCATCTGGTGGGAAATCACCTCCTTGGAGTCCCCTGTCATCTTGGGCAGACTCGAGATAGATCAGGTGTGTGTGCTTGGGGGGCCGGAAGGGCCCCCCCCCCAGCTCACCTCCACACAGAGGATGCTGTTTTTCTCTCACAGTCCCCCACCTCCTTCCCGCCCTATTTTCATATCCCTAAGAGAAAGTCAATGTTGAGGCAGCTAGGTAGCACAATGGTTAGAGCACCAAGCCTAGAGTTGGGTTCCAATCTGGCCTCAGACCCTTCCTAGCTGTGTGACTCTGGGTAATTCACTTACCTGCTATTGCCTATTCCTTGCCACTCCTGTCTTAGAATTGATACTAAGAGAAGGTAAAGGTTCTTTAAAAAAAAGTTATACAGGGGGTAGTTGGGTGGTTCAGTGGATGGAGAGCCAGACCCAGAGATGGAAGGTCCTGGGTTCAAATGTGGCCTCAGACACTTCCCAGCTATGTGACCCTGGGCAAGTCACTTAACCCCCCATTGCCACTCTTCTGCCTTGGAGCCAATACACAGCCAAGATGGAAGGTAAGGCTTTAAAAAAAAAGAGTCATAGAGTTGTGGGGGGGTTGAGGTGAACCCCTGGGGTTTGGTAAGAGTACCTTTTGCAAAGATGCAAGACTCTGAAACTTGCTTAAAAATAAAAAGAGAAACGTATTCATTTACAAGCTAATGTTGAGTCTGGCCAGGCAGACTGACTCCTGGGGGAACAGCCTAGATGGAAAGTTGTTCCCAGGTGATATCAGTTTTGGGGTCTTTATACTCTTTACAACAGTGAAGATGGGACTCTAGAGTGGTACCACTGAGGCATGGGCAGGGGGGAGGTTTGCCTGAAGACATAGGGGGTGGCCCTCCTAGTTTAGAGGACAGATGGATGTCTGAGATACAAAATGTCTGAGATACAAGGAGGTGTATCTCTCGGTCCATTTAAGGGCCTGTCCAAGGAGGATAATTATCTCGGGGTCTTCTAGGAGTTATCAGATATTAAGGATAGAAAGGAACAAAGGAATTTCCCTGCTTATAGTTTGCCTAAAACACTTCTATAGTTTTGGGGGTACACTGCCCATGCCAATATGATGGAAAATAAATTTAGAGGTACATCTCATGTAATATGCCTGAATGAATTTCCACTGTAATATTCACTTTAATCATTTAAAAAGGATATTTATTGTATGATGTATGTCAGTTGTGAAAGGGAGCTAATAGGACATACCCTCCATGATTTCTTCTATAGCTTAATACATAGTTATCTCCCTTCCACAATTGATTCACATTATGTAAAAAAAACATCCTTAGTTATCTTCCTTACACAATTGACACACATTATGTAATAAACATCCTTTTGCTAAATATTCTTTTTCATGTATATTACATGGAAATTGATTCTGGTATATGGTGTGAGATGCACCTCTAAATCGATTTCCTACCATATTGCTAAGCAGTTTTCTCATCAATAAGCATTTCTTAAGCAGATACTCTAAGCCATGGGGATCCAGAGCAATAACTACTAATAGATAGTGAATCCTTGTTTGAGTTGATGTTTTCTATAACTGTCAAACACTAACTTGCATCTGTGTTCCAGTCAATATCTGGGAGTAATAGCACCTAGCTTCCTCCTGGCATGGGACCCAGGCTTTCCCTCTGGACACCCCAAACTCCAAAAGCGTTCCAGGTCAAAAAGGACTTGGGAAATTCCTTTCTGATCCCAGAGAGAAATAATGGCCCCCCTCCCCCTGGGACTTTCCCTTAGCTCTTCAATTAACATAGATATGCACCTCCCAGTTCCACCCTGATAAGCTTTGGGTGGTACCTAATCCAAACATCCCTTGAATTCCACAGATCATCCCTTATGCCCCACAACCCAAAGAATTACCTCATTCCTAATTCACTCCATCCCCCCCTCTTATCCTGTAACCCCTATTGTCAAAAGGGGTTGGACCCCTTTGGGGTCCATGGAGGGTTTCCTCTTCTTTTAATTACCTTTTAATTGATATAATTACTTTTAATTACCTAATTAATTACCAGTATTCTCTCCTTTTCTTCAAATAGTTTTGTTTTTATGTGTCAAAGTGAAACCCCAGACCCCATCACCTCCAAGAGGCAGTATCTACTCTTGCACCTGTCTCCCTTCAACATTAGCCCCAAATTAATCATTTTCTCTTTTTATTTTTAAGCTACATTTTAGAAATTGAATCAAGCAGCCTCTCATTTGTATTAGCTTTAATTTGACACCCTGCAACTGTGTAATTTGTAATAAGAAACTAGTCCCAGGGAGGAGTCTGCGTATGTAACCAGATTAAGAACATAATGCCAGAAAAGCACCTGCTTTATATAACCTTAAGAGTGTGAATTACCATGTTAATTCCAGATGTGTGAATCTATTTTATAATGCCCTTTATATCCGACTAATTCATGGTCATGAAGGCCAGATCATCCAAAGGTCTTGAAGACCAGAAAGACTTCAGATGGTCTCCTGGTGGTTGGTTCATGATTCAGAAAGAAAGGGGAATTGGGGAACAAACATGAAACTAGAAAAAAGTGTGTATTTTGCAATTTGGGGTGTCAAGCTTCAAACTGGGGAGCCTCTGGCCTCTGGAGATTTTTCTACCAACAATAAAGCCAGCTTTTTTTGCCCATGGAGGGTTTCCTCTTTTCTTTTACTTACCTTTTAATTGATATAATTACTTTTAATTGCCTAATTAATTACCAGTATTCTCTCCTTTTCTTCAAATAGTTTTGTTTTTTATGTGTCAAAGTAAACATCATTTCTCCTTGTAGGATCTAAGCCCTTTGAGAGCAAGGGCTGTCTTTTGCTTTATCTTTGTATTCCCAATGTTTAGCATGAATTCTTACCCATAGCAGGTATTCAATAAATGCTTATTTAGTTGAATAAAGCAGGAAGAAGGGGAATGTTTCTAGAGAACTTGATTAAACACTAATTAAGAAAAAGCTTTCCAGAGGTAATCATGGTTGAAATTGGAAAAACATTTGATGGAGGGAAATAAGGAAGGACTCCATATTGATTGGAATTTTGGTCCACTTAAACATCCAAGCCTCCAATCTCCTCATTTCTCTATTGGGGAAGGGGGGGGGGAACCAGATAGTTTTAGTGATTACCACTTTGCCCTGTGTTTTAGAATAGAAGTCTACTTTGAATAGATTCTTTTTTCCTCAATCTGCCATTAATATTTTCCAATTGTTTTTTCTATACTTCCTATTGTGATCTTATCTGGCCTGATGAATCAACCCACTGGCAGTTTGATTGATAATGTGCTAACTGTGTACATTCATTGAAATCGTTCCTTTTTCAATTATTAGTCCAACCCATCCATGTACATGAATTCCTACAAGAACTCCCAGGGATTTCAAACTTCCTTTCCTTCAGTCATTAATGGTTTTAGGTTTTCCTTCTAAGTTATGTGTATATCCATTTAACACCCAGATCCTTAATGGGTTTTCTTATCATAAATGAGATTTATTTATGATATCTTCTTTATTGCTAGGAAATGATGCAAGTGATCTTTGTGGTTAATCTTTTACACTACAAACTTGCTGAACTCATGTATTGTCTCAATGTTTTGGTTGACTCTTCAGTTTTCTAGGAACACAATCATTTCACCTACAAATACCAACCTCTTCTTTTCCAATGTTCGTTCCTTGAATATCTGTGGGTTTTGCCACTGCTAGTATCTCTAATTCCATGACAAATGGAATTGATGGAAGGGATCTGAGTCATTGTGTACCCATTCATTCAACAACCATTTATGTTTATAGTTTTCCAATTACATGTAAAAAACATGTAATTTTTAACATTTGGTTTTCTAAATTTTCTCCTCCCCCCTCCTTGAAAAGGCAAGCTAGTTGATATAGTTCATACATGTACAGTCATGCAAAACATATGTATACCCATATTAGTCATGTTGCAAAAGAAAACACAGAGCAGCCTCAGGCACTTCCTAGCTATGTGACCCTAGGCAAGTCACTAAGCCCCCATTCCCACTGTAAATCTTGAAATTTCTCAGACTTGTGAATGTTAAAAATTTCCTCATTGGGGAATTCTCAATTGGAACAATTCCCTACTGGGAACATTCCCCATTTTGACTGTGAGAACTTGTCAGGATCAGAAATGGGAGGACCTCTACTCCACCCGTACTTAAGGACTGCTTTAGGGGAGAAAACTCCTTGCTAAACAATGAAAGTACTTAAAACCATACTTATAATAAGTCAAGGAGTTCTTTGAGCCATGCCTGTTTTTAGAATTGATACAATGGGATGCTAGGTACCTATAAAGGTCGGGCAACTTGTAAACTTGCCAGGAGCAAAGAGGTGAAAACTTATTCAGAGGTTTTCTCTTGAGGGGATTAGTTGACTCAGCTGTGTTTTCTCTGGTTCAGACTTATTGAGGGGATTAGTCCACTCAGCTGTGTTTTCTCTGGTTCAAGACTTACTGAGGGGATTAGTCGACCCAGTAGTGTTTTTAGAATGGGTTGTCCTTTGGAAAATGTCTACTGTGATTGGTAGACGTAAGGACTTAGGGGAGGTGACATAGGAGAAAGCCCCCTATATAAGAAAAAGCAGAATCTCTTGAAGGAAATCCTTTTGAAAGAATCCTTTTGGAGGATCTCTTATGAGGATCGCTTGGGAAGAATCTCTTGAGACAGGCTCTGGAGAAGGGAAGCTCTTGGAGGACAATCTCTAAGGAGGTCTCGCTGGAGCTCCTCTGAGGGGACTCTGTCCCTCTGGAGGCTCTGGAGAGAGGCCCTTTGAAACAGTCTCTGGCTGGATGTCTCTTTGAGGAGGACTCTGGCTGGAACTCTCTCTGGTGAAGTCAGCTGAGATGGAGCTGGCCTGGTGTCACTAGAATCCTTGCTTAGACAGACCTTGTGGTGAGTGATAAAAGACTGACTGACTGATCTCTCTCTCTTAAGACTCAGGTCTAGGCCATGTTGGCTAAAGGCCCTTCATACTTATTTCCTTTTTCTCTCTTTCTCTCTTTTCTTTAATTCCACATTTGTATTAATTAAAATCTCTATAAAACCCAGTTGACTTGGGTATTTGAATAATTGGGAATATTTCTCTGGCGACCACCTTATATTTGATTTAAAAACCAAGACACTGTAGTGAAACATATTTTCTGCAGTAAAATCTACTCACCCACTCTTATATCTAGCATAATTTATATCTTCCACTATTTTAATCACTACAGTTTAAGGCCTTTAACCATTTTAATTATTACACCAGCCCTTATCACTCTTCTGTCTTGGAATCTAATCTATACTTAGTATGGATTCTAAGACAGATGGTGAAGGTTTAGGGGGGAAAAACAGAGACAAAAATAAAAAACAAGAAAAATGAAGTAAGAAAAAGTATGCTTTGATCCCCATGCAGATTCCTTCAGTTCTTCCCTTAGAGGTGGAAACATTTTTTATCATGAGTCCTTCAGAATTGTCTTGGATCGTTGTACTCCTGAGAATAGCTAAATCATTCATGTTAACAAGCACTTATTAAGTATCCATAGTGTTTATGGCACTGTGCTAGACCCTCAGGTTTAGAGAGACAAAAAGGAAAGAGACCCTGCCCTTAAAAGTTGACATCCTATTGGAAGGAAGCAATGTACACACAGATATAGGTAGACTAAGGGGGTTTTGCTAGCTAAAATAAACTCTTTGAACCCAACAGATATGCATAGTAAAAAATGGTAGAGGTCAATAACCTTAATAACCTCCTCAAATAAACAGCCCAACTTTTGTTTTAGCTAAAATTCATCCACATGCTAAATAAACTAGATAGATCTTGGAAATATCTAAGGGTATCCAACCCAAAGTAAGAGAATTACCTGTAATATAAGACTTTAATCTTCACTCAGACATAAGGTTTCAAAAAGAAGTGTTCATCTTAGCTTAGCCACTCTTTTGTTAGCAGAGTGTTGTGCCTTTGACCAAAAATCCCAAAATTGTCTGCAGAGGTTATGACCACTATACCCTAGCAGAATGAAAATAAGATGCCTTGGTTGGCTCTAGAAATGAATCTAGAGGAAAGGAGAAGGAAGTTATGATCAGCAGAGACTACAATACATAGCAGTCACCACAGGACCAGCAAGGAAGGGTCAGTGGACACTAAGTACCCAGTCATCACCATGAGACCAGGACTCAAAAGACTATAGGAGCAATGAGTCCAAAGAGACATGGAATAGGTTTACTGAGAACAGCACAATAATAGCACCAAAACACATTTGTACTCCTACAGCATCAAAGGAGTTGTCATGGCCACATACATTTCCCACATGCTTTTTGTCTTTCAGGTGGTTCCTCTCTCAATAGTGAGTGAACTTGTGGGAGAAGATATCTTCAGTTGATTAAGATATTTTTGTTCATATTCTTTCTGTGCAATTTCCTCACATGCCTTTGCTCTGAATTAAGGGTGATCTTGGACTGGATAAATGGTAGCCATATCAGTAAGGGCTCGTGATCTAGGATTCTGAATGCATGTGGGACCACAGAGAACTTTGAATCTGAATTGGCTAGTCTATGTGAGCAGTGGTGCTACACAGAAAACCATGAAAAATTCAAAGTAAATACTAGGTTTTCCAATGGGGAAAGGTGTAGGAGAGGAGATCAGGAGAGATCTCAGTTCCGGGGTGGCCCCTAAGCTGAACTTCAGGGTTTCACCAGGTAGAGGTGAAGAAGAAGTGCATTACAGGTGTTGGGTACAGCCTGTGCAAAGGCATGGAGATAAGTGAGACAGACAGACAGACAGAGAGGGAGAGAGAGAAAAAGACAGACAGACAAAGAGGGAGAGACAGAAAGACAGAGAAAGAGAGAGAGAGAGAGAGAGAGAGAGAGAGAGAGACAGAAAGAGAAAGACAGACAGACAGAGGGGGGGGAGAGAGAGAGACAGAGAGACAGAGAGACAGAGAGACAGAGACAGAGACAGAGAGACAGAGACAGAGAGAGAGAGAGAGAGAGAGAGAGAGAGAGAGAGCCTTCTATATACATAGAATAGCAAGTCAAACAGATTGCCTGGATGTGAGGTTTGTAAAAGACAATAACTCATTAATTCTTTATTCTAGGGCCTTCTCTTGGTTGATTACCTTTGACTTATCTTGTTGATTGATTCTTTTTAGATAGTGTTTGCATGTTATCCTCCTATTAGACTGTGAGACCCTTGAGGGCAAGAACTGTCATTTGCCTTTCTTTGTGGCCCCGTGTTGCCATAGTGCCTAGCACATAGTAGGTATTTCATAAATATTTACTATTAATAATGTACAAAAAGCCTGGGAGGTGGTCTAGGGACAGGTTATAAAGCCTTTAAATGCCAGTCAGAAAAGATTCTATTAGATCCAGAGCCTTGTACAGTGTCCAACTCTTCTGTGGTTGTTCAGTCATTTCAGTTATGTCTGACTTGGTGACCCCACATAGGGTTTTCTTAGCAATACTAGATTGGTTTGCCATTTCCTTCTCCAGCATACTCAATCAATGAGGAAACTGAGACAAACAGAGTTAAGTGACTTGCTGAGGGTCACACAGGCAGGAAATGTCTGAGGCCAGACTTGAACTCAAGATTAGTCTATTAGTTCTAACCATTGCACTACCTAGCTGCCTGGTTCTTAAAAAGTCTTTCAGGGGGCAGCTGGGTAGCTCTGTGGATTGAGAGCCAGGCCTAGAGATGGGAGGTCCTGGGTTCAAATCTGGCCTCAGACACTTCCCAGCTGTGTGACCCTGAGCAAGTCACTTGACCCCCATTGCCTAGCCCTTACCACCCTTCTGCCTTGGAGCCAATATACAGTATTGACTCCAAGACGGAAGGTGAGGGTTTAAAAAAAAAAAAAGTCTTTCATAAATGCTTCTTGATTGACTGATTCAAGGTGAGAAGGTGCTCCTGGAGCTTCTTGAACAAGGCAGTGGCATGGCCAGACCTGTGCTTCAGATCATTTCAGCAGGGGAGAGGAGTATAGATTGTAAGGCGAGGGAGTTGAAGGAGGAAATCAATGAAGAAATGGTAGTCCAAGTGAAAAGTGAGAGTCTAAAGTAGGGCAGCAGTGTGAGTAGAGAGAAGGGGACAGATGGGAGAGATGTTGTGGGCATGGAATCAGCAAGAACATTTCAACTAAATGTATAAGAAGAGTGAGGGAGACCTAAGAGTCTCCAATGGTGCTGAGGTTTTGAATCCAGCTGCTAAAGATGATGATGTCCCTAAACAAGAAAAAAGAAAGGGGCAGTGAGCTAGGTGACTCGGTGCACAAAGCATCAGTCCTGGAGTTGGGAGGACCTGGGTTCAAATCTGACCTCAGATACTGTGTTGGTGAACCTATGGCATGCATGCCAGAGAGGGCTGCTCCCTTTCCCTTCTCCACCAAGCCTGAGGACTTTTCTCCCATTACCTGCCCCTCTGCCTAGCAGCCCAACAGGAGGGCTTCTTCCCTCCCCTGTCTGGGGTAAGGTGCAGGGCTTATATGGGATATGAGTGTTGCAGTTTGGGCATTCAGTCTCTAAAAGGTTCACCATCACTGGCCTATCCATTGCCCTTCTATCTTGGAATTGTTACTAAGACAGAAAATAAAGGTTTGAAGGGAAAAAAAAACATAAACAAAAAAAGAGAAACTGAGAAGAGGGAAAACTGGAAATGCTTTTGACATTCTGCCTTCGATATCATGTCTGGACTTGATTTTAGGCAGATGTCTTTTATTATGTTGGGGGGAAATCCCTTTAAACATATTTTTTTTACCCTTTTTCTAATGACAGCCTAGACATAATTTGAGCTACCTCTCTAGGGCTACTTCCCTAATTCCCCACTTATCCTGCAGGTAGTGTCCCTAGAAGGCAGCTTCTCAGAGATCTAGGAATAACTAATAGGGTGGCACATATGAACCCCCACCAGTGTGTTCCCCATTGATTATCCAGCATATGTCAATTATTTAGCTTCTAGTTAGAGGTATTTACTAAGGTGGCACATAAGAAAAGTTGGCACAAAAGTCCAGGCACACACCTTCCCACAAATACAGAGTCCGGGGAAAGTGGGCTCAAGCTTATAGAGCACAAAGGAATTATTCACAGCATCTGGTTGGTCAGAAGTCCTTTCCTCCCTTTCTAGAGTCCTGTGAAATTTCTCCTGAGGGGTGCCTAGCTATTGGTCCTAGAAGGTTAGGGCCCTGGTACCATCTGATCCCTGCAATTCTCTCTGCCCCAAAGAAGTCCTACTCTCTGAAGCTGCCATTCTTTGGTGGGCTAGGTGGTCTTCCGCCAGCTTCTCCAATGAAATGGTCAATGGGAGGAGGTGAGGGCTAACTATCCACTCCCACCCCCTTGCTGCTGCTCTCTGATGCAGACACGAAATATCTGCCTTCTCAAAGCTTTCCCGTAATAGTTGCAGGGAATCTCCTTTGTTGATTCATAGGCCCAAAAGCATGTCTAAATCTTTCAACAAATCCCAATACATTGAGGCAGCTAAGTGACTCATTGGATTGAGAACCAACCCTAGAGATGGGAGGTCCTGGGTTCAAATATGACCTTGGACAACTGCTAGCTGTGTGAGACCTTGGGCAAGTCATTAAATCCTCATTGCTCTTCTGTCGTGGAACCAATTCTTAGTATTGATTCTGAGATGAAAGGGAAGAGTTTTTTAAAAGTCTGGTGGGTTTTAAAATCAATATACAATAACTCAAATATTATATACACATAAGATTTATTCATAATAACGAAAGTAAAAAAGAACTAGCTAAAAAAAGGAGCTAACTCAAGAAGAGCACAAGAGGAAGGAGCTACAGACCTTATAAAACAATAATGTGGCCACGCAAACGTGGAGGCGCAGGAGACAGTAGAGGGAATTGGGGGGAATTCTAAGGGACTTCTGGGGGATGAAGGCCAAAGGTTCCAAATCTCCACTGATCCAGTGTCAATAATTTCAGCCAATGCCTCGGTGTACCTCATTCCTTGGGTGATTGATTCGGCAGAGGGTCTAGGAATTGTCCAAACCCAGTTTGGATATTCGGTAGATTCCATGACTCCATCAGAGAGATGTTCTCATCTGGTAGAGGCATCGTTCGTCATGTTAACGGGGTTCAGGGGGAGAAACGTGCCTCTTAACTAGCCACAGATGGGGTTAGATGGTCTTTTTTCTTGTACATGCACAGAGTCACCGACTCAGCACTAGAAGGGACCTTCGAAGGCATCCAATCCAACGTCCTCGTTGGGCAGATGAGGCGATGAGGGCACAGAAAAGGGAAGTGGTCGTCTCCAATAGTACGAATTTGTCAGCTAGCTTGATGGTTTCTCTGATATTGCCTATCTGGTACAAATCCTGCAGAGTCATGATGAATTCATTTTCCAATTCATCAAGCTCTGGCAGATAACATTTTCTTACGATTTTAAATCTGCATTCGTTGGGAAAGTTTTATCTGTCATTTCCTTTTCTTGGTGTCCCATTTGCCAGTTTTGAAATTGATACCATATTTGCACATAGAAGATGTTGAGTAGCCAGGATGTGCGATGAAGAAGGACTTCCCGTCTTCCCAGGCAGTCCATTCCACTTTGAGTTATTTTGGTCTCTAATTGTTAGGAGCTTTCCCCTCTTATTAAGACAACTAAGTGGATAGAGCACTAGACCTGGAGTCAAGAAGACCTGATTTCAAATCTAGCCTCAGACAATTATTATTATGTGACCTTGGGAAGGTCATTTAACTTCTATGTGCCTCAGTTTCCTCATCCATAGAATGGGGATGATAATAGTACCTACCTCTCAGGGTTATTGTTGATGCTTGTAAAGCTCTTTGAAGATCTTCAAGCCCTAGATAAATGCTATTTTTATTATTAAATCTGCCCTTTTACACCTTCTATTCATTGATCCTAATATTGTGCTTGGGCATCAAGAAAAAGTCTAACCCTTCTTCCACAAAAGAGCTTCTCCAATGCTTCTTTTCCCCTTCCCCAAGTCTTCCCTGATCCATTTAGAATTTATTGAGGGGGTGACAGGAGAAAGGTAGCTGGATAGCTCAGTGGATTGAGAGCCAGGCCTAGAGATGGGAGGTCCTAGGTTCAAATCTGGTCTCAGCTACTTCCTAGCTGTGTGGCCCTGGGTAAGTCACTTAACCCCCATTGCCTGGCCCTTACCACTCTTCTGCCTTGGAACCAATAGGAAAGGTAAGAGTTGAAAAAAGGTTTCTTAGATCAAAAAAATATATATTTTAAAAAGAAGTTATTGTGGGGTGACAAGAAGAGTATGTCTAACCCATTTTTTAACCAAACCGTTATTTGATTTTCTCTGCTATCTTTATTGATGAATGAATTCCTTCCTCACTGTTTTATAATCTTTGCTACATTCAATATTGTACTATTGCACTCATAGGTGCTGCCTAATAAATGTTCATTTAATCTCATAAAACAGTGCGATTCAGTAGAAGGACAAACAGATTCCTTCATATGTGCTCCTCTAGGTATAAATCCTGACCACAAATATTCCCTACATCTAGGCCCCTCCACATAAGCCCCCAGGGATGTGTGTTCCCCCACAAAGGAGCCCTGGCCACAGGAGTTCCCTACATTTATGCCTCTCTACCTATTTTTCCCATACGTGTCCACTCTTTCCCCTGATGTATTTGTGTGAGGTTATACAGCCGACTTAGGTGGGAAATGTTTATTTCATTAAATGCCTTTGCTTTGAACTAATTGCATCCTCCGGATGATTAATAAAGTCACTCCCTCAGTGGGGGCTCACAAGTGTGCTCAGAATGTAATGGAACATGTAGAGCAGCTTTTTCTAGGGCCCTCGTGTCTAAGTAGGAGAAGAAGGCCCAGGTGCTACACCGTCAATTTCTTGCTTCATGCTGCCTATGAAAATATTCATTTATCTCCTTTTGAGTGGTTTTTAGCTACAAACACAACTCATTCTTTTTCTCGCCTTCTGCATTCATTAAAATAATCAATTTGCCTGTGAGAATTGCTGGGCCTGAATCTCATACTGTTTAACATGTTGCAATGATATTGTCATCATCGTTAACATAATTTTTGATTAGTTCTCTAATTTGGCATAAGAGCTTTTGGTCTTTGCCCAAATGATTCAATAAGTTCTAATTGAGTTTCCATCTGGGCTGGCTTATTTCAATCCTTTTTACTTTGCCAATTGCTATTTTATTGAATTATTAATGTTTTTTTAACATTTCTATCTTTCTGAATTTCTCTCTAGCTCAAAGGTTAGAGGTCTGGGAATTTATTACATATATATATATTTTTTTTTTTTACGTCCTCACCTTCCATCTTGAAATCCCTACTGTGTATTGGTTCCAAGGCAGAAGAGTGGTAAGAGCTAGGCAATGAGGGTGAAGTGACTTGTCCAGGGTCACACAGCTGGGAAGTGTCTGAGGTCAAATTTGAATCCAGGACCTCTTGCCTCTAGACCTTGCTCTCAATCCACTGAACTACCCAGCTTCCCCCTGGGAATATTTTTTAAAAATACTTTGATAATTCTATTTCAGGTTAGTTGCTTTCCTTTGTGATTCTATATTATTTTATGCATTTATCTTATATATTATATATCAGAATCTAAAATTCTAATAATTTTGTAGTTTAAAAAAGTCTAATAATTCTAAGGAGGGGTCCACTGGCTTCACCAGTGTGATAGGCCAAGGAGCCAGGACCCACAAAAAGGTGAGGAACCCATGAGCTAACTTCTTTTGACCCACCTCAGTGGGGATGAGGGAGTTCCACATTCCCTAGAGGTTAAAAAGTTCCTGCTTTAGGTGGCTCAGTGGATGGAGAGCCAGGCCTACAGATGGGAGGTCCTGGGTTCAAATCTGGCCTCAGACACTTCCCAACTGTGTGACCCTGGGCAAGTCACTGACCCCCATTGCCTGGCCCTTACTGCTCTTCTTCTTTGGAGCCAATACACAGTAGTGATTCTAAGATGGAAGATAAAGGGTTTGTTTTTTTTTTAATCTTGCTTTGTATGGGAGTTGGGGTGGCTGACTAATGGAAGCCACTCTGACCAACTTCTCATCTTTGCTAGGGTTGGATCAAACTCTCTTGGTCTGTGTAAATGGGCTAAACTCTCCTCTTCTGTCTGTGCATCCATCCATTAAAATGAGAGGAAAGGGCTTATGTGAAAATACAAATAGCTGATAGAGTTGGGAGGGGAGGGGAGGGAGAAACATGGTCACACGATTCAATTCAATACAACCAGAGTTTAAGTGCTAGGTAGGTACTGGACACACAAGACAATGATGGAACCTCTCCTGCCCTCAGGGAGCTTACATTCTATACGAGAAATCACATATATACAGATCAGTACAAGACATATAAAAAATAAATATAACCTGGGAGAATTTCTCTTGCCTTTTCCTCACTGTGGATTCGTACCCACAGCCTGCCTAGGGCCACCTGAGCATTCTGGGACCACGCAGTCCAGATCCAGTGCTGGGATCCCAACCACAAAGGGGCAGGCTCTCCCTCTGACTCCTTGCTCCCACGCAGGAAAGTCAGGGTAAATCCACATAAAGCTTACAGAGACCTAAGCAGGTCTCCAAAATGTAGGCAGCAGGATGCCCTTTCTCAAGATATTCAATTAGACAATTGATTGATAAGCATTTATTATTAAGCACCAGCTATGTGCCAGGCACCGTGCCAAGTACTAGGGATGCAAAAAGAGGCAAAAGACAGTCCCTGCCCTCAAGGAGCTGCCAGTCTAATGGAGGATAAAACACCCCAACAGTGTATACAAAATAAAGTATATATACAGGATAAATGAGAGATAATTAGCCAAGGGAAGGTCCTGGAAGGAAGAGGGCTTGGGGAAGGCTTCCTGTAGGAGGTGGGATTTAGGGGAGACTTATTGGCAATCAGGGGAGTCAGTAGCTGGAGCAGAGGAGAAAGAGCCTTCCAGGGATGGAGGATGTCAGAGAAAATGCCCACAGACAGAGAGACCAAGAGTCTGGTTTGTGAAGTAAGGAGTGTATGAGCAGACCGGAAAGGTGGGAGGGGGCTGGGTGAGGAAGGGTCCGAATAGCAACCAGAGCATTTTGTATTTGCTCCTAGAGGCCAGTGGGAGCCCCTGCAGCTCACTGGGTGACAGGGCCACCCTTGCACTTTGGGAACATCGCTTTGGTGGTTGAATGGAGGATGGATTGGCATGGGGAGAAACTGAGGCAGCGGGATATTGCAATACTGCTGAGGCTGACTAAGGGGTTAAGAAGAGAGAAAGGGGAGGCCCCTGTGGCAGGGCATTAGAAGGGATCAGGTGCAGGACAGCCTTTATTTCACCCACCCCTGACAAGGCCAAAGACACAAAGGACTCACAAGGCTACATGAACAAATCCGGAAACATGAGATGCTCGCATCGCCCACTGGACTCCCAGCCCTCTCCCGCCCCTCACGAGAGACTCCACAGGGCAGCTGAACAAACATCTCCTATTCTTCTTGGAGCCGCCACTCGGCACCCATCCCAGCAGTGTCCTGGAGGCTTGGCAGGTCCCCTGGTCGCACGGCTTTCATCCTTCGGCTGCAGGTGGATCCCCTGGGGAGGAGGAGTCTCTTTTCCTACAAGAAGCTCCCCTTGATAGAAATGTTCTAACACCCCATACCTAGAACCTGATTCTTGAACCCAGAACCTGTGAATTCAGCATAACAGCAGAAATTGGCCAGTGAAGGTCTAGTCCTTGGAGTATGCTCAGACTTGCCCTTCCTGGTGGGTTCTCCAGTGTATGTCCACTATTCTCTACCTGCTGCTAAGTGAACTCAGAGAACTTTAGAAGTCAGTTCTGGGTAGCACATTGGAGAGAGAACCAGGTCTAGAAATGGGAAGTTCTGGGTTCAAATCTGGCTTCAGACACTTCCTAGCTAGGTGATCCTGGGTGAGTCACTTCACCCTAATTGCCTAGCCCTGACCAATCTTCTGCCTTGGAACCTTGAAACTTTTTTATTTAGTATTAATTCTAAGAAAGAATTAAAAAGGGGTTAAAAAAAGATGATAGTTGGAATATCCACCCCCCAAAATTCCTGCCTTATAATCTCAACTGTTTGGCTAGGGGTGAGGAGGGGGTAGCAGCGGATCAAGGGCTTCCTTTAGCATCTCCATCACAAGTCATTGGTCCCCCTGTGGAGGAGGAAATCATTCCCAGCAAAAGTCTGGAAGAGCAGCCTCTGGCAGTTCGTCATGCATCATTCACTCTGTGCCCAACAAAAGGATGCTGCTGCCTGGCCGCTTCCTGTGTGGGCGGCTCCCCCAAATCCTGATTGCTCACAGCCTCAGCTCTGTCCCTCTTACATGCCAGAGTCACTGGGTCAGCTCTCGCCGGGTTCTGCTTCCTGCCCTCTGCATCAGTCCAGGGGGGTCTTCCCGGCTTCCCCTGACATTTTCCCTTTTGTCATCTCGCATGGTGCAATCACAGTCCATTCCACGAATTTGCTCCAATTGGTCGAGCCATTTCCCAATAGGTGACGTCTCCGGTCCTTTGCCGCTACCCAAAGGGCTGCTCTGAACATCTGGGGCCTTCTGGGCCTTTTTCCTCTTCCTCTGATTTCTTGGGGGGGAATAAGCTCAGCAGGGAGGTCACTGGGTCAAAGGGAAAGCACAGGTTAGTGACCGGGTGAGGGAGATTTCCAAATTATTTTCCTGAATGATACGAAGTATTTACTAAGCACATTAAAGGTTGCAAAACACTCTAATATTAAAGTTCTCTCTCTTGATTCTCGAAACGCCTTGTAACGTAGGTGCTGTTATTGCCCTCGTTTTACAGATAAGGAAACTGAGGCAGGGAGAAGTTAAGTAGCTCACCCAGGGTCACAAAGCTGATAAGTATCTGAGGTAGGATTTGAACCCAGGACTTTTTTAATCCAATTTTTCTGTTCTGTGAGCCAGCTGGATGCTGCACGAATCCATGGCCCCCCCAACACAACCCTTCCCCCTTTAGAGACATATTATGAAAGAATGCTGACAGTTCTTTAGTCTGAAGTCCTGGTTCTAATTTGAATGAAGAACCCCTATCTGACTTTACTTACCTCTCAGTTGAAATCTTTTTGCATTATTCTCCTCAAGGGAAAGGACTGATCCTGCCAGGTAGGACTCCTCCCTGAAGTCATGAGGGTCCTGATCAGAGGAAGAGAAGGACTCCAGCTTTGCTTAATCAATTCGCAATTAATACACTCTTGGTCAAGTTGAAAGAACCCTCGGTGGTAGCAGAGGTTGTTCAGTCGTGTCAGACTCTTTGTGACCCATTTTGGGGTTTTCTTGGCAAAGATACTGAAGGAGCTTGCCATTTCCTTCTCCAGCCCATTTTACAGATGAGGAAACTGAGGCAAATGAGGTTTTCTTGGCAAAGATACTGGAGTAGTTTGCCATTTCCTTCTCCAGCACATTTTACAGATGAGGAAACTGAGGCAAATGAGGTTTTCTTGGCAAAGATACTGGAGTAGTTTGCCATTTCTTTCTCCAGCTCATTTTACAGATGAGGAAACTGAGGCAAATGAGGTTTTCTTGGCAAAGATACTGGAGTAGTTTGCCATTTCCTTCTCCAGCTCATTTTACAGATGAGGAAACTGAGGCAAATGAGGTTTTCTTGGCAAAGATACTGGAGTAGTTTGCCATTTCCTTCTCCAGCTCATTTTACAGATGAGGAAACTGAGGCAAATGAGGTTTTCTTGGCAAAGATACTGGAGTGGTTTGCCATTTCCTTCTCCAGCCCATTTTACAGATGAGGAAACAGAGGCAAACAGGGTGAAGTGACTTCCCCAAGGTCACATAGCTAGTGTAGTTTGCTATTTCCTTCTCCAGCACATACACTTCCTAGCTGTGTGACCCTGGGTAAGTCACTTCACCCCCATCACCTAGCCCTTACCACTCTTCTGCCTTGAAACCAATATACAATATTGATTCTAAGATGAAAGGTAAGGGTTAAAAAAAAACAGGCCCTGCTTTCAAAGAGTTTCCAGTCTAATAGGGGAGATAAAAAGCAAACAGCTATGTACGATCATGATACAGATGAGGGGAAATGGAGATAGTCAATAATCAATATAAACAATAATCAGTCTTGGAAGCAGCTAGGCAGCTCATTAGATTGAAGGTCAAATCTAGAAATGGGAAGTCCGGGGTTCGAATCCATCCTGTGCAAGTCACTTCACTCTGTTGCCTAGTCCTTACCTTGATTTTAAGATGGAAAGTAAAAAGCTTTAAAAAAAAAATCAATCTTGGAGGCAGCCAGATGCCTCAGTGGACTAAGAGCCAGGCCTAGGGTTAGGAAGTCCTGAGTTCAGATTTGATCTGGGTGACTCAATGGATTGACAGCCAAGCCTAGAGATGGGAAGTCTTGAGTTCAAATTTAATCTCAGACACTTCTAGCTATGTGACCCTGGGCAAGTCACTTAACCCCAATTACCTAGAACTTACTGCTTGTCTACACAGCAGTGTTTCTAAAACTGAAGGCAAAAGGCTTTTTAAAAAATCCATCCTATAAAAGGGGATTTTAGCTGGCCACGAAGGGAGCCAAGGAGGTGAGGAGGGAGAGCATTCCAGGCAGAAAAAAATGCCCGGAGTGAGAAGACAGAGTGCCTGCTGTAGAGAGAGAGCAAGCAAGGTCGGTGTCACTGCATTGCACGGTTGATGGGAAAGAATAAAGTGGAAGAAGAGCAGAATAGTGGCCGGGATGGGGGGAAGATTACGAAGGCTCTAAACACCCAACAGAGGACTTCCTATTTGATCCAGGAGGTAACAGAGAGTCCCTGGAGTTTGCGGATGCTTAGAATTAACTTAATTAATAATTGCCTCCGGACGGCTGGTGTCCCAAATGCATGCCCTGCCTGCTTCCAGCAGAGAAATAAGAAGAGCCAATGACAGGGGCAAGGACACTGTGCTAGGAAGAAGCTTGGGCCGCCCAGCAAGGAAGCCAGCAAGGAAGCCAGGGCTGCCAAGAGCCGCCCAATCCTGGGGCTGAGACAGCCACCAGGAAAAAGAATCTCTACTTTCTGAGATGATCAAGTTCTGTGAATCCTATTCAGCTGGAAAAAGCATTTTCCATTTGGTCCATGAGTCAGAGAGCAAATGCTTCTCCCTCTTCCCTTTTCCATAACTCGGGGGGAAGGAGTGCAAGGATTCCCTCCAGCCACCCTGGACGTGCTGTGCTGGGAGGGTAACAGGGAGGAGGGAGAGGAGATGGCCCAAAGTGAATGTCTTTGGACAGGACCGCTTGACCCAGTTTTCTTTTATCTTGCCTAGAATCATAGCCAGGTGTAGCATATTATTAGAGTGGGAGCTCAGAACATTTGATTTAAGGCTAACGTTTATTGATTGAGTATTCAATCTCCTTTTCTTTTTTCTTTTAGGACTCTGACCTTCCATCTTAGAATCAATACTTTGTGTTGGTTCCAAGGCAGAAGAGCAGTAAGGGCTGGGCAATAGGGGTCAAGTGACTTGCCCAAGGTCACCCAGCTAGGAAGTGTCTGAGGCCAGATTTGAACCCAGGACCTCCCAGCTCTAGGCCTGGCTCTCAAAACACTGAGCCACCCAGCTGCCCCCAAGTATTCCATCTTAATGGGCATTTTTATTCATCAAACTGAAGAATATAAAGCTTAACAAAAGCCAGCCTGATGGTTTTTTTTAAAGCCTGAAGCTCTGCCTTAAAAATACAAACTTGAAAAAGAAGAGGCAAAAGGAGCACTTTTTAAAGATGTCTCCACACCTACTGGGACCCCAAACGGCTATGACTATGGCTCTGAATTTATGAATACAGTGTAGTGGATGAAGGGAAAACAAATCCTCAGGGGATTGGCTCCAACCAATTATTCAATCAACAAAAGTTTGTTGAATACCTACTATGTGTCCAATACTGTACTAGGGGCTGGGGATACACGAAAGCCATCCTCCAGTTTCCATTCGATCCGATTTTACATTTTAATATTACGAGCAAATTCCATTTCCTCCCTCAGATTCATTTTGAACCTAGTCAGCAAACTGGTGATCAGAGCAGTAGCATCCCCGGAACCAGGCTTGAGGATGTTCAGGGACCAGCCTGGGCAGGTTGTTTTTCTGGATGATCGCCCTCTTGTGGCCAATAGCGAAACTTCAGCTGCTTGAGAAAGCAATCTCCCTTGTGGGTGAGAAAAAGAAGTGTGGGAGGTTGGTGGCGTTAGTATAGCGCCATCTAGTGGGATAGTTAGAGATTGCATGTCTCCCTTACACGGTTTAGTAATAAGAGCCAAGGGGTGTATGGGGTGTTGGGGGCGCCTAGAACCTTGCGGGAAGGGCTTGCTGAGCTCTTTTCACTTCTAGTATCCGCCTCTCACCCCACTCTCAGCTGTGGCTCCACCAAGAACCTCCAGCTGGGCAGGGGGCCACGCCAAGCCTGGAGTTCTCCAGTGAGGTATGGAGGTGTCCCAGCATGGAAAGGCTTCCCCCCCCCACAGAATGGGCATTAGGGAGGCATTTGTTCCTACAGCCATGACACCGGCTGAAGCAGGCTGGGGTTGGGATGGGGGTGGGAGGGCAGCTTCAAGCCTGGTCAGACACAAAGGCACCCCAGCCATCTACTGCAGCCTGGGCCATTGTCCCCATCTGGACTTATGACCTGCCCTTTACTTCTAGGAGAGAGGGGCACACCAATAACTTTGTGCAGATCTGCCCCAGGGAAAGCCAGCGCCCTCCTGAGGTGGCCTTGGGTATCTCTGCAATGGAAGGATAAACAACAGTGATGGACACAATACAGTAATAATAACATCTGGGGTGTGTGAGAGAGAGACAGAGACAGAGACAGAGAGAGAAGGAGAGAGATGGAGAGGGAGACAGACAGAGAGAGAGGGAGAGAGAGAGTAGTTACCATGTGGCAGGCACTGTGCTATGAGCTTTACAATGATTGTCTCTTTGGATCCCTACAAGGACCCTGGAAGGTAAGTGATACTGTTGTCATCGTTTTACAAATAAGAAAACTGAGGCAAATTGAAGTTAAGTGACTTGCCAAGAGTTACACAGCTAATAAATGTCTGAGGCTGGACTTGAACTTTTGTCTCCATGTCCAGCACTCTGTCTACCACACCACTGTAAGATTTAAATTAATGTCCAATACTTCAAATATTATATTTTATAAGGTTTATTATCTAACAAAATAGAACCACGTGACTAAGTTTTTCTACCTGCTCAAAAAGCTTGCTCCACCAAAGCTGGCACAAGAAGACAAGAGAGTGAGACAGAACTCCACAGAATTTATATCCTAAGTCAGCACATAAGGACAGGAAGAAAGTGGGGTGCTGGGAATCATATTGTTTTTAGGGTAGTGGATTCTAATTACACAATCCCCCTGAGATCCTTTAGGAGACTACTCTCCCCCAATGGATCATGTAAACATAATATTGCAATAATTTGGGGATAAAAGGTAAAGAGAACAAAACCAATGACTGCTAGGTACATTGACAAAAAGCCAAATGGAGGCAGCCCCCTTCAGCATAAGAGTTTACATTCAAAACAAATGCATTCAACCCCCACCCCACCCCCAGTTCAATTTCACTACATCCCAAAGTTCATTCTGGACCTTTTGGTACAGTGTGAGATTTCTGCAGGCATCTCCATGGAGCCTTCTCCAAGCAGTTTACTACCTAGATTCTGGGAGATAGCAAGTTTCTTATCCTCAAACAAGAAAAACTTATAAAACTAAAATTTTATGACAATTAAACAATCCCCCCTGAGGAGAGTATTGACAAACACACAGATCCACTCAGGATACATTAATTTTCCCTAAGAAAATGGCTTTTTTATGAATTGTAATTTTTATTTAATTAATTTAGAATATTTTTTCCATGGTTACATGATTCATGTTCTTTCCCTCCCCTACCCAACCCATAGCCAACACACAATTCCACTGGTTTTACTTGTGTCATTGATCAAGACCCATTTCCATATTATTGATAATTGCACTAGGGTGATCATTTAGAATCTACATCACCAGTCATATCCCATCAACTCATGTGATCAAGCAGTTGTTGGAAAACAGCTTTTTAAAAAACAGTAGTATAGCAGCTAATTAAAAAAGAAAACCTTTTGGGTCTAAAACTTCACCAAAAATCTAGATCATTCTGATAGTGGGGTAGAGTAAGCTAAAAAGTTACAAATAGACAAAAACATCCAGAAGCCACTAGGCTACCTGGGTAATGTTTCCTTCTCGAGAGCCATCCAGAGGTCCCATGCTCCCTAGGAAAACCTTCCCACCTCCTGGATGAAACTGTAACAGTCATATATGGCATGTCTTTATATGTCTCATCCATTACATTTTTACAAATGTGGAGGTGGGGATTATAATAGTACTATTGCATTTCACTTCAGCTACTAAATTGACCCTTACCTCTTGTTACAAACAACTCAAAGGTACTTTTATAATAGTATCTTCTCCAGGCCAGTCATATGGGGAGGTACAAATGAAGACAATGTAAAAGCACATATAGCTAATTGTCAAAACACAGTAACTTAAAGTGACATAGTGTAACAGAACTTAACACACAAAATAAAATCTTAAAACAAGCAATCAGAAAATGTAATATATGTGACAGGATTCAAGCACTAAATTCAAGAGTCCTTTTTTCCAATTCTGATACAGGGATTTCCATAAAACATTATTAGACATTAATTTAAATCCTACACCACCTAGCTGAAATAACACCCTTGGTTTACTGTGGGCTTAAGAAGTCAGTACAAACAAGTTGCACAAACCAAGGGTCCCATTACATGGACCCATGGAACATAAATCCAAGATAATTTGGAGAGGATGAGGAGAAGGATGAAGAACAACTAGGATAGGAGGCAGGTTGCAGGCTCAGGGAATAGAGCCAAGCCAGGAGATGGAAGGTTCTAGGTTCAAAATTTGTCTCAGACACTTCCTAGTTGTATAACCCTGGACAAGTCACTTAACCCCCATTGCCTAGCTCTTCCAGTTCTTCTGCCTTGGAGCCAATACATGGGATTGATTCTAAGATAAAAAGTACTGGTTGCTTTAAATAAATAACCAGGCAATCAGGGAAGACTTCCTATAGGATGTAGTACTTGAATTGAGTTTTGAAGGAAGGTAGAGATTCCAAAAGGCAGAACCCAGGATGATGGATATTCTAGGTATGGGGAAACCCTGTGCAAAGGCATGGAAAGAGATGGACTGACATCTTTCTAGGTAGGTTGGAAAAAGAATGGCCAGAGTATTAAATACCAGACAGAGGAGTTTCTCATTTTATGCTGGGGCTACAGGGAGCTACTGACGTCTCCTGAGAACCATATCAGAGGTAAGATTTGAACCAAGTTCCAAGTTACTTGCTCAGAATCATTCAATCAAGAGGCAGAAGGGGCCTTGGGAATCCCTAATTCCAACCTATACCCAAAAAGAGTCCCTGCTATAATGAACCTGAAACATGGCTATGCAAGCTCTGCATGAAAGGCCACCACTCCACTTTTGGCCAGCTCTCATGTTAGCATGGCTTTCTTGATCCCAAGTTTGAATTCACACTCTGGAAACCTACCATCGTGAACCCCAGTTCTGTTGTGTGGGGCCAAAGCAGAGCAAGGGTGTGAATCTTAAAACTATTCAGACTGTACTTTAGAAGATTTGATTTAGATATTTTCTTATTGTAACAATGGAGATATTTGGTCTAACAAGAATCAGGAATGTATTGGGATCTTTTAAAATTACTCCACCCATACTTAGACATACTTTAGGGGAAGATAAAGTTGTAAACTCCCGATTGAACAACGAAAGTCCCCAACTCATACCTCATAGTAAAGTTAGAACCTTAAGATAGGTCTATTTTTAGATCTAATACAAAAAGGTGTTAAGTATCTGTAAAGGTTAAATTAATCACAAAAAGGTCAAGTAACTTACAAAAGGCAAGCTTAACAAAGAGGTGTGAAGTACTCAGTAGATATAATCTAACCAGAAAAGGTGAGAACTAAAGAGTGGTGAAAACTAAGAATGGGCAGTCCTGGGAAAAAGCATCTACTGTGATTGGTAGACGTGAAAATTTAGGGGAGGTGACATAAGAGAAAATGTCTTTAAAAGGAAGGGGTAAAAACTCAGTGGAAGCAATTCAGTTTGGAGAGCAATTTAGTTCGGAGTGGAAGGAGATTCTGAATTGGAGTTCAGGAGATTCAGTAGAGCACTGGAGCTTGCTTGGAGATGGTCTTGTGGTAAGTAATAAGACTGACTCCCTCTCCCGTAGGCTCAGGGAGGCCACTTTGGCCTAGGCTTTTAACTACTTCTTGGCTCAGCCTGAGCCAGAGCAGTTTAAATTAATTCTCTCTCTCTCTTTCTCTCTCCTTCCCTTAATTCCTTCTCTCTTTATTAATTAAAATCTCCATAATCCCCAGCTAATTGGATATTTCATATTTGGGAATTTCCCATGGTGACCACTTACTTAGAATTTAAGTCAAAACACTAACATTATCCTTACAGTTTTGGCATTTATAAGGGAAAACTTTCATTCACAAATATTTAGGGGGAAAGAGCTGACATGTGCCCCTCAAGGCCCCCACTTGTCCAAGAACATTCCAGATTCTTTCTACTGGCCCTCCTATGGGCATGGACTCCAGGCCATTCGCACCAGCCAGTTGACGTCCTCTGGACCCTCTCCAGCTCATCAACGTCTTTCTTGAATGATGACACCAAGAAATGAGCGAGGTCTTCTCAATGTGTGCTGACTAGGACCAAGGATGGAGAGCCCACCACCCTCTATTCTCCTGGCAGTTCTGCTCCTCCTGATACAGCCACGATCTCAGGAACTGTCATGGCTGCTACCTCACCCTGGAGACACCTATTGAACTTAAAGCAGGCCCCTCAGGCTCCCAGCTTTCTGGCCCTACTGCCCCCATCCCATATTTGTGACGCTGATTGTTTTTCAACCTATTATAAGACTTTTCATTATTCCCAAGGGATTTGATTCTACTCAGAGCTTCAACCAGAAGAGGTCCCTGGCTCCATCATCCAGGGCATTGGGTTGGGGATCCCTCCCAGCTTGGGGCCATTTGAAAAGTTGATGCCCAACTTTTATGACCTTGACAAAAAGGTGAGACAGCACTGGGCCAAGCCTAGTCTGGAGATGTTCCAGCCCACTCACGCTGAACTCTTAAAGACTGGTCTAGTAGTATAATCATCTCATCCCATCTCGCTGTCTTCTCCACTAGAAAGACTTTAGCAGAACTTGGATACAATCTGGGCTCTCTGGCCTCAATATTCCCCGCATTTCCTCATGTAGTCATCCAGGCAAAAAAGGAAATGAGGTTAGAGTGGCATGACTGTCTTCTATGAGAGATGCCAATTCTTGGTAATCCCCACTTCTCTTTTGAGCTATTCACCAGCCGGCTCTTTAAATGATTTGTTTTTCCCAGGAATCAAAATCAGACTCTCCCAAGGCTCTCCCAGGCTCAGTTCTCTTCTCACACTCTTTCATGAGTGTTCTTAAGACAGTTTGAAAACAAGGATCTTACTAAAGTGAACTCATAGCTGACATTTCCCTAAAGCTCTTGTTTTTACCCTAGAAGGGAGATTCTGAGGGAATTGTTGCTCCTAAATTTTGTTATTGCTGTTCAGTTGTTTCAATAATGTCCAATTCTTCATGAATCCATTTGTAGTTTTCTTAGCAAAGACACTAGAATGGTTTGCCATTTCCTTCTCCAGCTCATTTGACAAATGAGTAAACTGAGGCAAACAAGATTAAGTGACTTACCCAGGGTCACAAAGCTAGTAAGTGTCTGAGGTCAGATTTGAACTCAGGAAGATGTGTCTTCCTGACTTCATGCCTGGTACTCTGTCCACTATCCCACCTAACTGACCTTGGTTCTATTTTTTTTTTTTAGGCAATAGGGGTCAAGTGACTTGCCCAGAGTCACACAGCTGGGAAGTGTCTGAGGCCAGATTTGAACCTAAGACCTCCCGTCTCAAGGCCTGGCTCTCAATCCACTGAGCTACCCAGCTGCCCCAGGTTCTATTTTACAGATATAGAAATTGAAGTCAGAGAAGTAAAGCAGCTTGCCTGGGACCACATAATTATTAAATATTATTAAATATTAAATATAATATATTAAATACAATATAATTAAATATTAAATATCAAAGGTAGGATTCAAACTGATACAGCCAGGTAGCACAGTGGTCAGATCCCTGAGTCTAGGGTCAGGAAGATCTAAGTTCAAATGCAGCCTCACAGACTTACTAGCTATGTGACCTTGGATGAGTTCCTTAACCTCTGTTTGCCTCAGTCTTCCCACCTTTAAAATGGGGGATATAAGAGCACCTATCTCCCAGAGATGTTCTGAGGATGAGATGAGATAATATTTGAGAAGTAGTTAGCACAGAGCCTGGCAGATAAGAGGTACTAGATAACTGTTAGCCATTATCATTATTGTAATCTACTAGTCCAACATTCTTTCTAGAATGCCCTGTGGCCTCTCTTGTTTGGCCTTTGGACTAGAAATCGAGGACTGTAGTCATTGTTGTTGCTATGGCAGAGAGGAGACATAGTTTGTGGGTGACACATCCTTTCTTCCAGACCCGTGCATCGTCAGTTCCTCAGATGGCCTTTGGACTGTCTCTGTCTCTGTCTAGCCCTCTCTGTGTATGTGTCTCTGTCTCTCTCGGTGTCTCTCTCCCTGTCTCTCTGTCTCTGAGTGTCTCTCCCTGTCTGTCTCTGCCTCTCTGTGTGTGTCTCTGTCTTTGTGTCTCTGTCTGTCTTTTTTCCCTGTCTCTCTGTCTCTGTGTGTCTCTTTCTCTGTCTCTCCTCCTACCCACTTCTTTCAACAAGGCCACTTCTGATTCTATCACCACTGCAATGGCTCCAGGAACCTGGCCATTTGGGTTCCTACAAAGGAAATGAGGGGGCTGCCTTTTGAGATCTCTCACACCAAACTGCAGAAGACACAAACACACCCATTCCAGACACAAGCTTGACTTGAGGTCAGACAGTGAGGAGACACAATCCGGGCGTGGAGGACCCCCGGCATTCGGGGGCTCAGAGACACCTTCCTACCTCCAGGCCAGCAGAAGAAAGAGGCCTGAGCAGCCAAGGTGGGGCATTAAGTTCTGGCTCAACCACCCATGGAAAGACTTCTCACCATATAGGGTCCACCAAGTGGGTGTCACCCGGGGCAGGCGAGCCAGCCCAGCTGAAACAGCGGCACCATGAGAGAGAGAAACAGGAGGCAGCATATGCCAGGCAGGTCAAGCCCCTACCACCACCCAGGCCAGCATCTCCCCCAGGACTTTGGACCTAAGCATCTTGGGAACACTGATGCTGAAGAAGAGGTATGACCATCTCCTCTGCCATTACCCTGCAGACTACCTTACCTTCTGTCTTTAAATCAATACTAAGGAGTAGTTCCAAGGCAGAAGAGAGGTAAGGGCTAGTCAATGGGAGTTAAGTGACTTGTCCAAGGTCACACTGCTAGGAGGGTCTGAGGCCATAGTCAAACTAAGACCTCCCACATCCAGGCCTGGCTCTCAATCCACTGAGACATTTAGTTGCTCCCTTTCATATGTTTATATAGTTTTTTGTTTTTGAAAACCAAGGAGGCCAGTGTTTCTAGATGTCAAGGTTCACAAGGGAGAGAACGGTGTGAGAAGCTGGGAAAGGTCAGAGGAGACCAGATTGTGAAAAGCTCTAAAAATCAAACAGAGGATTTTTTATTTAGGCATCTCAGTAAAAACCTGTGAGCATTTGGCCCAAATATCTGCATAGCCCTCGTTTCAAATGTCCATCTCGCAGAGACACTGTTACTGGAGGTTTCAGAAACAGATAAGAAAAAGCTGGAATGTTGGAGAAATGAGCTTTCAAAGACCCCATTGTCCTCCCTGGGTATTGGTCCTGGCCCAGTCCTACAGGCTACTTTATAGCCGTGTGTCCCTCATCCATGTAGCCAGGACATTCAGGATCGATTGGAAGATGTCATAGCAGAAATAACCTGTCCCAAGGGTCCAGGATAGGTGCAGAACACAGTGCTAGATGTATGCTGGCCATGTGCTCACCACTGTGACAGAGGTGATCCAGAGCCCAGGTGGAAGAAGGATTCTCTGGGGGATCCCTCGCCATCCCTCACCTCACCTCCTCTGTGGATGAGGAGGAACTTCAGATACTCTCACATTTGTGCCAGCCACTGAGTCAATTGAATCAGGCCCCAGAACACTGAAGAACCTCCTGGAAGTCTTTGTGGTTATGTGAAAGACTTTGACCGACCATCCACACAAGAAACACTAAGTGGATGAACAATGTCTATGGAGCAGATAACAACATGCTTCTGGATGGATGCACTCTAGATCTTGTCCAACAGCACCGATATCTGAACAGAGAGTACAAATGTACCATGAGTGGGAGTCCAGAGGTGAAAAAGAGGAAGGCAGCAGGCTGGATTGCTCTTAGGAGCTGTAAGACACTTTAACTGATTCCAAACTCCCCATAAAAGCAAAGGGCCATCTGGTGTTAGTTAAATATTTTACCAGCTATACCCCTGTTGTCTACAAACAACTGAAGAGTGAGGCAATGAAGAAGGACATAGCAGGTGGGAGCAGGCTGTGGCATATAACCGATGAGGAATCCTACAGAACAGGAAGGAATAAAGAGCCTTATGGAGGAATTGTATGAGAGAAGAAGATGGGTTGGCCACAATAGAGGATGACAGGTGTAAAGGCAGAGAGGACTCCCAGAAGGGCAGAGGGGGCCCTGGAGCTCTCCATAGCCACCCTGAAGAAGAGGATCATATGCAGAGATTTAGGGGTATAGAAGGGGCCTTACCGGCCATCCATGGCTGTGGAAATGGAAGCTCAGACAGAGACTTGCCAAGAGTCATGTTGCTAGAAAGTACCCGAGATGGGATTTGAACCCAGAACTTTTGACTCCAAATTCAAACCCCACCCAGGTGGGGTTTGCTGCCAAAGCTGCCATGAAGAAAATTTCAGGGACAGGAGATAGGGGCACTGGAGGAGGGGAACTTTGCCTGTGTAACTGCTGATTCGAGGGCCCAGGTTGTGGTTAGGTTACAAGAGGAGAGGTTGATAACTTGCCCAGCCATGGAATGCCAGAGATAGGAGGGGCAGAGGAGAGGGCAGTTGGGTAATAGTGGGTGAAGGGGCAACAGAGCTGCGTTAGACACTGGCTGTGGCAGTGGGGTGAGTTCCACGGGCCATCTTCCTGCCCTCTGATTGGTTAGCCTTGGCAGGCATGCCAAGGCCCACTAGGCATGCATATGGGGCCCCTACCCTGGAGACCAGCATTCTTGGCTCAGCACAGAGCCCTGTGGGGGCTCTCAGAGGGGCCACAGAGCAGATACCACTATAAAATTCTAGGTCTAACGGAGGTAACAGAGTTATTCTTTCTCTCTCTGTGTCTCCTCTCTCTCCTGCCCCCCCCCCCCTCCTCATCTCAGAGAGGTAACAGAGAAGATATCACTATAAAATGCTTTTTAAAAAAAAACTCTCACCTTCCACCTTGGAATCACTACTGTGTATTGGCTCCAAGACAGAAGAGCGGTAAGGGCTAGGCAATGGGGGTCAAGTGACTGGCTCAGGGTCACACAGCTGGGAAGTGTCTGAGGCCACATTTGAACCCAGGACCTCCTATCTCTAGGCCTGACTCTCAATCCACTGAGTCACCCAACTGCAAGTCTAAAAGTGGTTACAGAGTTTCTCTCTCTCTCTCTCTCTCCCTCTCCACCTCTCTCTCTCTCTCTCTCTCTCTCTCTCTCTCTCTCTCTCTCTCTCTCTCTCTCTCTCTCTCTCTCTCTCTCTCTCTCTCTCTCTCCCTCCCTCCCTCTTTCTTCCTCTCTCTCTCTGTCTCTGTCTCTGTCTCTCTCTCCCTCTCTCTCTCTCTCTCTGTCTCTCTCTGTCTCTCCCTCCCTCCCTCTCTCTTCCTCTCTCTCTCTGTCTCTGTCTGTCTGTCTGTCTGTCTGTCTGTCTGTCTCTCTCCCTCCCTCCCTCCCTCCCTCCCTCTCTCTTCCTCTCTCTCTCTGTCTCTGTCTCTGTCTCTCTCTCCCTCTCTCTCTGTCTCTCTGTCTCTCTGTCTCTCTCTGTCTCTCCCTCCCTCCCTCTCTCTTCCTCTCTCTCTCTCTGTCTCTGTCTGTCTGTCTGTCTGTCTGTCTCTCTCCCTCCCTCCCTCCCTCCCTCTCTCTTCCTCTCTCTCTCTGTCTCTGTCTCTGTCTCTCTCTCTCTCTCTCTCTGTCTCTCTCTGTCTCTCCCTCCCTCCCTCTCTCTTCCTCTCTCTCTCTCTCTGTCTCTGTCTGTCTGTCTGTCTGTCTGTCTCTCTCCCTCCCTCCCTCCCTCCCTCTCTTCCTCTCTCTCTCTCTCTCTCTCTGTCTCTCTCTCTTTCTCTCTCTCTCTCTCTCTCTCTCTCTCTCCCTCCCTCCCTCTCTCTTCCTCTCTCTCTCTCTGTCTCTCTGTCTGTCTCCCCCCCCTCTCTCCCTCCCTCCCTCCCTCTCTCTTCCTCTCAGAAATTCGGTAACAGACATTACTATAACATTTTTTTAAACTCTCATCTTCTGTCTTAGTATCAATTCTAAAGAAAGAAGGCCGGTATGGGTGAGGCAATGGGGGTTAAGTGACTTGTCCAGGGTCACACAGCTAGGAAGCCAGATTTAAACCCAGGTCCTCCCAACCCCAAGCCTGGTGCTCTATTCCTTGTGCTGCCCAGCTGCCCTAATTATACCATTCTAAAGTTACAAGAAGAGAAGATGACTTCAACATTCTAAAGTTTCCAAAGTGCGTCTCCCTGGAGCCTCAGCTTCCTAGCTTGGGAGGCAGACTTGTGGAGAAATGATTATCCATCTTAGAGGAAGAAACAGAAATAGAGAGGTCAAGTGACCCAATCAGGACGCCTTCCTCAAACTGTTTTCTGAAGTGTTTCAGGAAGCTAGCCAACAGTATCCCTGATGCTCCTGGCTTTAAGCTTCGAGGCTTAGTTCAAGGACCCTTCTTACAGGAAGCCTTCCGTGGTCCCTCTCCAATCCTACCCCCCAAGACACTGTATCTGTACTTGGTCTGATAGTCTGAAAGGAAGCATGACTCAGTGGACAGGAAACTGATCCTGGGTTCAAGTCCTTCCCTGACCCACATTTGACTGGGTCATTCTGGGCAAGGGGCGTCATTCCTCAGTGCTCTAAGCAACTCCTGCCCTCTGAAAGGGCACAAGAGGGATTGTCTGTTCCTCAGCAAAGCTGACAAAACTAAGGAAATCACAGATCCAGTCCTGAACCTGCCTTGGAATATTTATTCATCTCTGACCTTGTTGGATCCCTCCAGGAGAATGGAAGCCTCATGAGGTCAGGCCTGTCTCAATTTTGTCTTTGTATCCCAGTGCTTGGCACTGTGCTTGGTACACTGTTAGCACTTACTAACTGCTTGTTACTCAACTGAATCCATCCTTCCCCAGCAGGCCAGAAGCCCCTGGAGGACAGAGACTGCCTCATCTTAGAAGCCCCCACTGGGCCTGGCACCCTCAATAAGCCCGTTCTTGGAGATGCTTTTTTTTTTTAATTTAATTAGTTAATTTAGAATATTTTTCCTTGGTTACAAGAATCTTGTTCTTTCCTTCCCATCCCCCCTTGCCCCTCCCATAGCTGTCCCACAGTTCCTCTGGGTTTTACATGTGTCATTAATCAAGACCTATGTCCATATTATTGATATTTGCACTAGGGTGATCATTTAGAGTCTACATCCCCAGTCATATTCCCCCCTCGACCCATGTGATCAAGCAGCTGTTTTTCTTCTGTGTTTCTGCTCCCACAGTTCTTCCTCTGGATGTAAATAGCATCTTCCTCATAAGTCCCTCAGAATTGTCCTGGACCATTGTGTTGCTGCTACTAGAGAAGTTCATTACATTCAATTGTGCCACAGTGTATCCGTCTCTGTGTACAATGTTCTCCTGGTTCTGTTCCTCTCACTCTGCATCACTTCCTGGAGGTCGTTCCAGTTCACATGGAGTCCCTCCAGTTCATTGTTTCTTTGAACTCAATAGTATTCCATCACCAACAGATACCACAATTTGTTCAGCCATTCCCCAACCAGAAGGCATCCCCTCATTTTCTTGGAGATGCTTCCATTGCTTCATTTCTATTTTGCTCTCCAAGTCCTCCTCTGATGCCTCAAGACTGGGCTCCATCGGTCCTTCCTCTCTGGGCCAGCTCAGAGAAGGCCGTCATCACGTCTGCTGCCCGGGCAGGAAGGCCATGACCCCAGACATCAGAGAGGTTGGGAGATGTGGTAGTGGAGAAGTTGAAACAGAAGATCCCCAAAGGCCAGCGGGATTGTGTAAGATGCCAGCGTGGGCTGAATTAGCCAACCTTTGAGATCACTTGGGGTCTGGCTCCCTCTTCCATCCTGTGAGTCTAAGACCCAAAGTCCTTTCAGGATTTTCAGAGCCATCCATGGGCCACTCAAAAAGCGCTCATTCTGTCTTGGGGGCTGGAAAGAGAACAGTCAAAAGGAAATTAGTGCCAGCTATCAAGGAGCTTCCAGTTGAATGGAAGGGACCCTGTGGGCCTGCCTTCCTATAAATAAAATAGATAATATCAACAGGCCAGAGCAGGAGGAGGATCCCAAGGGAGCCCAATGAGCAAGGAGATCTCAGACCAAATCCGGAATGTCCTTTTTAAAAAAAACAACTTTGTATGTAGTAGGTCTGCAGGAGTGGCAGCCTCCTGGGTAGGGAATCCTGACCCACTCAGACTCAGGCAGAAGTGAGCCACAGACCACAGGGTTGCCACATTCTTCCTTGACGTGGCCTGGGTTCAAGGCTGGGTCAGTCCCCTCCATACAGATTCAGGGCAGTGACTGCAGGACCCAAAGGGTCAGTGTTTACAGTCCCAAACATTCAGCAGGCACCAAGACACCAGGAAGAAGGTCTCCAACCTCAAGGAAAGGGGATGTCATATCTTCACAAAGAAGCCAGCACTGCCCAAAGACACACACACACACACACACACACACACACACACTCAAGGAGATACCAACTGGCTGAGGTAGTCCAGAACAAATAGTTTTAGAGTAGAGGATCCTGAGTTCAAATCCCATCTCCTTCATTTTCTACATTGGACAAATAAATCCCGTCCCCTCTTTGGTCAGCTTCTTCTTCTCTGAGATAGTTTCTTAGCTCCCTTAAAGTTCAAAGTCTATGAGCTTATGGACATAGAAGACCAAGTCTCTGGAGCTAGAAGCTAATAATTTAATGAACTCCTACATTGTTAGAGGTACTGTCTAAACACCAGAGATACCAAGAAACCAAAACAGTCCTGGAAGCTCACAATCTAATAGGGGAGATGGGAAAAATAACTGTGGGGGTAGCAAGGAATCTCAGTGGCTAGAGCACCAAGCCTGGAGTTTGGGAGAATCTGAATCAGACACTTCCAATCTATAGGGGTTCACTTATAGGAATCATGAAGGTATTCAAGTGTATTCAAAAGCTGACTCTAGCGAGCAAAGTGCTCCTGGACCAGACTTATAGATAGATTCCTAACATTTCACATGCTTGACTTCTTTTTTTTTTAACCCTCACCTTCCATCTTGGAATCAATACTGTGTATTGGCTCCAAGGCAGAAGAGCGGTGAGGGCTAGGCAATGGGGGTTAAGTGACTTGCCCAGGGTCACACAGCTGGGAAGTGTCTGAGGTCACATTTGAACCCAGGACGTCCCATCTCCAGGTCTTGCTCTCTCTCTCTATCCACTGAGCTGCCCCTCAACTGAGATTTCTTCAGAAAAACATCCTGTCACTGAGGCTGTCCCCAAGGTGGATGGCAGGCTGGCCCTCGGACAAGCAGAGGCTTTGTCTTGGGGGAATTGGGGTGCAGGAACTGCCCTGGGTGTCCTGGGGATTCTTTCTAGCTTTGCGGTTCTGAGATTCCAGGCTGGAGAGACCAAGAGCAGGAGCGAGAGAGAGGCGTCAAAGGGCCCTCTCCTACCTCAGAAGGCCAGAGACTTGGGACCCGCCCCTGCCAGCGAGAACTCTGGCCGCCTCCGTTTTATCCCCGGGTGTGGAGAAAGCCCAGTGCCAGGCGCACCGGTCTAGGGATCCCCATTTGGTGGGAGCCGAGCGCCTTTATTTGTTTTAGAAGCTTCTCCCTGCCATTAAAGAGCCCTCTCAGGAAGGCCAGCCTTGCCTTTGTAACTGTTCAGCTGGCTGCGGCCTCTTTGCAGCCTGCCGGACGGAGCTCTCCAGAAGGAATAAAAGACCCCCAAGTTCTGCCCCTCTTCTAGCGAGTAGCGACAAGAGCTGCCAGAGTGTGGGGACTCGGCCAGGATGCCTAATTCTAGCGCTAAACTCCTTTCCTTTATTAGAATGATTTTTCGGGCTAGTTCATAGTTCTGTGTTTTTCCCAGTTACTACCGTGTTGGGAGGCAGGCATATAGGTGCCTCAGTGGATAGAGTGTCAGTCCTGGAGCCCCGAGGTCCTGGGTTCAAATCCGACCTCAGACACTTCCTGGCTGTGTGACCGTGGTCAAGTCACTTAAGCCCGTTTGCCCAGCCCTTGCCCTTCTGTCTTAGTGTTGTTCTTAAGGCTGAAAGCAAGACTTTAAAAAAGCAAGCCAACCTCAGCGGAGAAGGCAGGAGCTTAGATTGAGCCTCCCCACGGCGGCCCCAAACCTCGCGTGGCTCCCCCTCCTCCTCCCCTCTCACGAGAACTTGGCCTTCTAGTTTACGGAAAAATTGTGGCCACTCGCTGGGAGCTTCGCTCTCCCTCGCGTCTTCAATCGCACCCTGCGAGCCCCGCTGAGGGAGCCCAAGTCGCCTCCCGGCAGCTACCTCCAACCCTCAGGGGCCTCCCCACCCCGGGACGCCAGCTAGCTATGGTCCTCTAAACAATAGGTGCCTCCGCCCGGCCCCGCCCTCTCGACGGGCTTCGGTTTGATCCTTCCGCCATCTGCCCACGGACGCAGCACTTTCTTCTGCGTGAAAGTTTCTCTCTAAATTTTAAGGGCCGCGACCCCCCGCCAAGGGCCCCGCCCGAGCCTCTCTCCCTGGTTCTCCTCCTCTCTGGCCCCTTTGCTGGACCCTCCTCCAGATCCCGCCTTCTAACCGCCCCCCCCAGGCTCCTCCCTCTCCACCACCTCCCTTGGGCTTGGTGGCCATCTCCGAGCTGAGGATCCCAAGTTCCCCAGCGTCAGTGGCTGGCTCTCTGGTGGCCTCCCATCTCCAGCTGCCTTTCACCGTCTGGAGCTGGACCATGCAGGAGAGCCGCCTCCCACTCAGTGTGCCCCAAACGGGACTCATTCCACCCGCCTCCCACCTGCGCCCTACCGGAAGCTGTCCCCCGTGTGGCATCTCTCAGCGGTTTTCTTCCCCATCAGGTCACCCCTTACTCAATAACTTCTGTGGCTCCCTATTGCCAACAGGCGCAAGCGCAAACCCAAACCCTCAGTGTACAGAGGATGTTGAAGCCAGGGAGGATGTGATTTCCCCCTAGAACCTCTTAGTGAGCAGAACACACATTCACATCCAGGACTCTAGTGTGCATACTCTTGTTGCTGCTGCTTTTGAAACCTTTACCTTTGGTCTCTCAGGTCTGGGTATCAGCTCTAAGGCAGAAGAGGGGTAAGAGGTAGGCAATAGGGGTTAAGTGACTTGTCCAGGGTCACACAGTGTCTGGAGTCATATTTGAACTCAGGACCTCCCATCTCCAGGCCTGGCTCTGAGCCACCTAGCTGCCCCTTCCCATTCTCTTCCTACAACACCTTTCTTTACAGGTTAGTGATGGGGGCACCGCCCTGAATAGATGAGCCAGAAGGCAGGCCAAGGTCCAATTCGGCCCTCCCTCCTCATTTTGTATCTGGGACCCTAGGCCCAAAGAGGATAATGACTTCCCCAAGGTCACACATTAATTAACAAAGCCAGATCAAACTCGGGTCCTCCACTTTTTTAAAACCCTTACATTCCACTTTGGAATCAATATTATGTTTTGGTTCCAAGGCAGAAAAGTGGTATGGGTTAGGCAAGGGGGGTTAAGTGACTTATCCAGGGTCACACAGCTAGGAAGTCTCTTAGGCTGGATTTGAATCCAGGACTTTCCATCTCTGGACCTGGCTCTCTAACCACTGAGACACCTAGTTGTCCCCAGGTCCTCCCCTTCTAAAGCCCCCAAGGAGGGCAGAGCCAGGCAGACGGAGGGGAGAGATGGGCATGCCGCCAATGCCTTCGACACGCTCCAGGGATGGCAAAGTG
Source organism: Monodelphis domestica (assembly GCF_027887165.1). Classification (NCBI taxonomy): domain Eukaryota; kingdom Metazoa; phylum Chordata; class Mammalia; order Didelphimorphia; family Didelphidae; genus Monodelphis; species Monodelphis domestica. Next base: position 20,463,235 of record NC_077229.1, on the reverse strand, counting down.
CTTTATTGAGAAGGAGATTTCTTTAAAACCACGCGAGGGAAGAATGGAGGCTCCTCCCTGGGGATGGGGCAGAGATCGCGGGCACCCCTAGGAGAGCCCGGCTCTCCACATGCCGGGAGGCCAGAGCGGGGCATGACAGAGGGCCGCAGAAAGGGGAGAAAAGACAGAGAAGGGGTGCTGCCCCCACCTGGAGGGGCATGTGCAAAGACGTTTCCCAGGGGTCGGGCAGGGGAGTGTCGAGGTTGGGGCTTCCCAAGCAAAGCCATCCACAGCACCAGGATTCCAGTTTGTGGGCACACGTGTGCCCACCCAGCTTCACGAATAAGGCACAGACGAGGGTGGTGTGCGTTTGTACGCGGAGGCCAGGCCTCTGCGCTTTCCTGCCCTCCAAGGGAGGCCACAAGGCGGGCAGAACTGGGGGGAGCCAGCCTTGGCCCAGCATGAGGGCCCTCCCTAACCCCCACCCCCGGGAGCTGGAGGCCAAGGAAACGAGCCAGATTCCAGAGGGTGGGAGGAAGGCTCGAGGTCATCTCTCTTCCCAGCCCCACCCCGGGGTGTCCAGTCCCCGGCTCCTCGGCACCTGCTTGGGCAACAGGACCAGGAAACCAACTTGAAAATGAAGAGTGAAAGGTGGCACCAGAGGGCGTCTCCCCCTAGCTCACCTACCCAGGGGGGCACCAGCCCAGCCCCCATTCCCCGGGGCAAACACTACATGGAAAGCTTTGGTTTAGCCTTGGGGGCCGCCAGAGTCCCCCCAGAGAAGAGGACGATGGTGGAGGCACAGGGAGATCCAGTCCACATCCAGCCACTACCGGCAGCTCTCCTGACGATTCTGTAGGACCTCGATGACGCTGTCGATGCCATCCTCAGGTACCTGCGGGCACGGGGGAGACGGGGCAGCCATCAGAGCTCTTCCCAGGGCACAAAGGCTCAGGTGATCAAGTCCAAAAGCCCAGGGGAAGGAGGGAAGAGCCCTGAACACTACCTAGAAGAGGAGGGAAACGGGAACCTCCTAGTGCAAAGCTGTGTTGTTGAGTCGTTTTTCAGGCTTGTCCCACTCTTCATGACCCCATTTGGGCAGAGATACTGGAGTGGTTGGCCATTTCCTTCTTCAGATGGTTTTACAAATAAGGAAACTGAGGCACACAGGGTAAAGTGACTTGCCCAGGATTGCCAGGAGCCATCAAAGACCACACTGTTTGACACGGTCGCACGTGGAAACTGGGGACTGCAAAGCAGCCCCAGGGAGGATGGAAACACCCACTGAAACACAGCTAAGCTACTGGAATGGTTTGCCATTTCCTTCTCCAGCTCATTTGACAGATGAGGAAACTGAGGCAAATGGGGTTAAGGGATTTGCCCAAGGTCACACAGCTAGTAGGCATCTGTGGCAGGACTCAAAATCACAAAGTTCAGTGACCCCAGACTCTGGGCATCTAGTGCCACCTAGCAGCCCTGGTGGAAAGTACACAAAGTCCACCAGATGGAATCTGGGGGATGGCACTCCCTGGCTGTGGGAAGTCTCACCATTTCTCTGGGACCCTTCCTTCTGTTTTCAAACAAGAGGGTTAGACTAGCCACTGCCCTGGAGGTGCCCCCGAGACAGGGGGGCCAGCAGAGGAGGAAGTGGGAAGACTCACCAGGGCGTGGTCGAAGTTGAAGGTGCTGATGTAGTAGGCGGAGATGTCGGCAGCGGCCAGGGGCCCAGCAATCTGGGCCACGATGCCACACTCATCTGGGACGGACGAGGAGAGAAGGCAGGAAAAGGGTGAAAAGGAAGGCGGTCACAGCTGCTCCTGGGGCTTCATGGGAAGGCAGGAAGCCCACATATGCTCACAAGCTTTGGTAGTAGAGGGAAGAACCCAAGTGCTCTAAAACCACCAGAGAGTGGGGGGGAGAGGGCTAGGGAAAGGGGCCTGGACTAGTTCCTTCTCCATGACTCAGTTTCCCACTCTGTAGAATAAGGCCGTTGAGCTCTTCAGCCTCCTAACCTGTGAAGCAGCACCTCTCAAACACAGCTTCAGAATGCCAGCTTCCTGAGGGAAAGGGCTCATTCATTTTTGTCTTTTCGTACCAAGAGCCAAGCACCATGTAGGTCATTTTTCATAAATGACTGGAGTTGAACTCAAGGATCTGGATTTGAATTCTACTCTGCTGAGTGACCCTAAGCCAGTCACTTAATTCTCTGAGGGTCACTTTTCTCCTTTATAAAAATAAGGCATTTGGCCTCAACAGTCTCTGTCTGACTGGCCCCAGTCCCCCTTTTCACACCGATACCCAGCCACACCAGCCTACGTTCCCCACAAGACATTTCCGTTTCCCACCTCCACACCTTAGTACAAGTAGTTCCTCATGCCTTGTATGCTTTCTCCCCCTCACCTTTGCCTTTGTTCAGTGTTTATTTAGCTTATTATTAGTTTATTTAGTGACCTCGTCCTCCATTTCTGCATAGCCCTGCCCCCCTCCCAAAACACTTTGGACTTCCCTGATATTTGTTCATCTGTAGAATGGATGCTCCCCGAGGACAGGAGCGGTCTCATTTTTGTGTCTGTATCCTCAATGCCTAGCACATAGTAGGCACTTAATAATTTCCACCAAGTTCATTGACTACTGTGTGCACTCGTCACCATGCTCACCTGGGCCAGCCAGGAACCTTGACCCAGGCTCTTGGCCGACAAAGACACTTGGAAGTCTCAAGCCCTTCGTCCACCCCACCATGTACGGGCCCAGGGAGCTCCCCAGCCAGCCAGGACTCACCAAAGCCCAGGGGCTGGCCCCCGATTCGAACCATTCTCCAGAGTTCTCCACAGGAGCTGGTGAGTAACAAGTCACTGGGGAACCTAGGGAAGGAGAAGGTGGGCTTGGCTCCTCCTCCTTGGCCTCCTCTTCCTCCCCAGTGCTGGCACAGGTTTGGGGCTGAGAATGAAGGAAGACACCTGCCCAAAGTTCCAACTCTCCCACTAACTTACTGGGTGACCCTAGGTAAGTCACTTCCCCTCTTTGAAGTCATTTCTTCCTCCGTTAATAAATATGAGGATCATCCGACCAAATCAGTTACCATCTCTGAGAGGGAAGGAGGAAGAGGGGAGGGAGACAATCTGGAGCTTATGGTTTTGGGAAATTGTGACATATAAAGAGTTGGGAAAATAAAATATGAGGACTGGACGAGATCCCAAAGGGGCCTCTCGGCTCGGATTCTAAATGGGGCTCCATCCTATCCTGTAATTGCCATCAGGATGTCTCTCTCAAGAGGTTCTGGGACCCCCACAACAGCCGAAAAGGGAAGGATGAGGCCACGGCCCAATCTAGAGCCAGAGGGACGGGCCGCCTACTTCTTCTGGGTCTCTGCGTCCATGACGATAGAGATATAGCCCTCGATGCGCGAGAAGGCGAAGAAGGGGATGGAGTCGAGGTCCAGGTCATCGGAAGCCCCCTCTTTGGAAGCGCTAGGTTGGTGTGGAGAGAGAAGGGGAGGAAGGATGGTGAGCGCCCCCTGCCCACAACAGCTCCATCCACCATCTATAGGGGCTGGGGAGTGGATTACACCATGGGTGAGAAAAGAGAGGGGCTGTGCTAGAACTGGCCAAGAGACCTTGGGAAACTCCATATGAAAAATGATCTCTTGGATAGTCTGAAAGGTTCCTCCCAGCCCTGACATCCCTTGTTCTAAGCCCTCTCCCCACTGTGACATCCCCTGTTCTAAGCCCCCTCCCAGCCCTGACATCCCTTGTTCTAAGCCCTCTCCCCACTGTGACATCCCCTGTTCTAAGCCCCCTCCCAGCCCTGACATCCCTTGTTCTAAGCCCTCTCCCCACTGTGACATCCCCTGTTCTAAGCCCCCTCCCAGCCCTGACATCCCTTGTTCTAAGCCCTCTCCCCACTGTGACATCCCCTGTTCTAAGCCCCCTCCCAGCCCTGACATCCCTTGTTCTAAGCCCCCTCCCCACTGTGACATCCCCTGTTCTAAGCCCCCTCCCAGCCCTGACATCCCCTGTTCTAAGCCCCCTCCCAGCCCTGACATCCCCTGTTCTAAGCCCTCTCTCCACTGTGACATTCCCTGGTCTAAGCTCCCTTCCTGATCTCACTTTCTGTGCTGATTGTTCTGTGGCCTTGGACAAGTCCTTTCTCCAAGGTGGCCCTCAGTTTCCCCATCTTGTGCCCTAAGGTCCTTCCAGTTCCAGAGCCTCTCACTTGTCTGGGCCCGCTCCCCATCTGGAAGCCAAGGGGCAGGCGAGAAGGGCAGGGCAGCCCAATGGGTTCGGGGCCCCCACCTGTGGGAGTAGAACAGGACATCCATGAGCGTGGTGGCGATGGCAGGGAGGGTGTCGGGGTCCAGCGTGAGGATGCAGAATCTGTTCTGGGGGCTCTGGATGGGGTGGACGGTGGGGCTGGGTCCTGGCTCAGGAGAGAGGGAAGAGGAGGAGGAGGAGGCGTAAATGCTCTGGACTAAGGCTGGCACCCTGCAATGGGTGGAGACGTGGTGCCACCTGGTGGCCACAGACGGAGCCCACTGCAAGGGAAGGAGATTTTCTTTCTTTGTCCTTTCCCTTCCCTCTTGCCCAGGGTCCCCCGGCTAGGAGGTGTCTGTGGCCACATTGGAACCCAGGACCTCCTGTCTGGGCTGGGCCTGGCTCTTAATCTCAATCCCTGGAGCCACTCAGCTGCCCCAGGAAGGGGTCTTCTCACCCCCCTCAGCCAACTGGTCATGAACCCCGCGATCCTGGAGGAGCCCCCGCCCTGGGCCTCGGTTTTCTCACCTCTCCAATGGGGATTCTGAGAAGGAATGGAGCCAAGGGAGCCAAAGGCTTCCCGAGAGGGTTAATAGTGCCCCAGCGAGGTCTGCTGTTAGCACGACTAGAGACTGCAGGGAACCTTTCTGGAGGTGGGGGGCTGCGGGTACAGAGCACGGCAGGTGCCAGGAGACGGCTGGCATTCGCATCGTTTTGCCGAACCGTCAGCCTCTTCCTTCTTAGCTTTCAGAAACGGAATGTTTGGCTGGGACAGAGGGTGGGGAAGAGACCAAGGACAGCGATCCTTATCAAAAGAGGGTAAAGCGGGACAGCGGGGTGGCTTAGTGACTAGAGAACAAGGCCTGAAGACGAGGGGTTGTGGGTTCAAATCTGACCTCAGACTCTTCCTCATCTGACTTCAACTGCCTAACCCTTACCCCTCCCTCTTTGGACTTGGAGCCAATCCGCAGTATGGATTTGAAGATGGAAGGTGAAGGGGAGCGAAAGGATCAGAGCAGCAGACCAACCCAGGCAGGAGGAGGGGGAGGACATGGGAAGGACCAGCATTTGGGCAGCTCTCCCAGGCAGGCACAGCCCCTCGCCCCGGCCCGGCCCGGCCGCCCCTCACCTAGTTTGGCTTTGTGGAAGCCATTGCTGGCGTCGTCACAGGCCACTGGCACGGGCTCTCCATCCACCTCCCGGTAGATGGCAAACTCTTGGGCCAGAGTGTGGATCACCACCGGCAGGTCCTGCTCCCGAACCTGCACCAGAGGGGGGCCGAGGATCCACTCGCTTATATAAGAGCCTCCCCCAGCACAGACCCACAGGCACAATGCACGCCCTGCCGTGATCTATGCTGCGTCATACATGCCACACACACAAGAGGGTCTGAGTTCTGACCCTCCCTCTCTCAATCCCCCCCACTTTTGCTCCCCTTCCATCTCTGACCCTGGCTCTCCTTCCCTCTCTCTCCTCCCTCTCCCCCCCCCCCCCCGTCTCTCTCTGTCTCCTTCTCCCTCTCTCTCTCTCTCTCCCTCCCTCTCTGTCTCTCTCTCTCTCTCTCTCCCTCTCTGTCTCTGTCTCCCTCTCTGTCTCTGTCTCTCTCTCTGTCTTTCCATCTCTCTGTCTCTGTCTGTCTGTCTCTCTCCCTCTCTCTCTCTCCCTCTTTCTCCCTCCCTGTCTCTGTCTCTCTCTCTGTCTTTCCATCTCTCTGTCTGTCTGTCTCTGTCTCTGTCTCTGTCTCTCTCTCTCTCCCTCTTTCTCCCTCCCTCTCTGTCTCTGTCTCTCTCTCTGTCTTTCCATCTCTCTGTCTCTGTCTCTGTCTCTGTCTCTCTCTCTCTCCCTCTTTCTCCCTCCCTCTCTGTCTCTGTCTCTCTCTCTCTGTCTTTCCATCTCTCTGTCTCTGTCTCTGTCTCTGTCTCTGTCTCTCTCTCTCTCTCTCTCTCTCTCTCTCTCCCTCTCTCTCTCTCCCTCTCTCTCTCTCTCTCCCTCTCTCTCTCTCTCTCTCTCTCTCCTCTCTCTCTCTCTCTCTCTCTCTCCCTCTCTCTCTCTCTCTCTCCTTCTCTCTCTCTGTCTCTCTCCCTCCCTCTCTCTCTCTCTCTCTCTCTCCCTCTCTCTCTCCCTCTTTCTCCCTCCCTCTCTGTCTCTGTCTCTCTCTCTGTCTTTCCATCTCTCTGTCTCTGTCTCTCTCTCTGTCTTTCCATCTCTCTGTCTCTGTCTCTCTCTCTGTCTTTCCATCTCTCTGTCTCTGTCTCTCTCTCTGTCTTTCTATCTCTCTGTCTCTGTCTGTCTCTCTCTGTCTCTCTCCCTCTCTCTCTGTCTCTGTCTCTCTCTCTGTCTTTCCATCTCTCTGTCTCTGTCTCTGTCTGTCTGTCTCTCTCTCTCTGTCCCTCCCTCACCCCCCCCCCCCCGCCTCTCTCAGCCCACAGGCCCAGCGTGGACTTGGGGCAAGCAGAGTCTCATCCAGGAGGTCCCTGGGAAAGGGCATGAGCAGACAAGTTGCATCCCAGGCCTCAAGTCTCCATCTTCCCTCTTGCTCCTCTCACTCCTGCCCCCAAAGCCTGGCAGACTTGGGCTGAGGAAGAAGGCAAATCCAAGGTCTTTTCTCTCCCTGCCAGGCCGTGGGGGAGCCGGGTGGCCCACGACCTCAGGGGGACCAGGAGGGTGTCTGACCCCCAACCCCGACCCCGTTCCCCCAAGATCTCACCAGGATGAAGTCCGTCTGGTACGTGGACAACATGAGCACTGACACGTGGTGCTCGGCCAGCGGGCTAATGACAGACCTGGCGATTTTGGTGACACCAACAGCCTGAAAATTGGTGGCGGAGCTACTGTTGGACAGAACGTTGAGCACCAGCCACGTAGCCTCGGCCACTTGTAAGAACTCTGACGGGGGCAGCTCTGTGGGAAAGAGAGTCTGGTCAACGAGTGAGGGTCGGGGCCTGCCTTCCTTCTTCCTGCCTCCTCTCAAAGCACAGTGCCATCTTGTAAGGACAGAATCCCTACAGAGGGCATCAGGAGGGCCTTGATTCTAGCCCCAGCCCTGTCGCTGATTTCTGTAGGACCTTAGCCAAGTCACTTCCCCACTGTAGACTTCTGGCTCCTCAAGGGCCTTAACAATCCCTGTAGGGGTGTCCGAGGGATCAGATGGTGCCGTGCATCACCCAGGGTCTGACGTGGACACATGAGCCTTCCTGATCCTAGACCCAGGCAGCTGGAAGAGGACGCCGCAATCCCAGAGCCCAAAGCTCTTCGTGTCACAGACAGGAGACCAAGAGGCCCAGAGAGGGGTAGTTACTTTTCCAAGATCCCACAGGAAGAGCCACGCTAGATTCCAAACCCCAACCTCTGGCTCCAATGTTCTTTGGGATGTACTGAAGTTTTTCAGTGATTTTGCTAGAATAAAGTGTTTCAAAGAAAGATGGCTCAATGGATTGAGAGCCAGATCTAAAATCAGGAGGTCCTGGGTTCAAATCTGACCTCAGCTGCTTCCTAGCTGGGTGACCCTTTTGCCTAGCCCTTGTCTTTCTGTCTTAAGAGTTGTTACTAAGGCAGAAAGTTAGGATTAAAAACAATTAAAGTGAAAAAACTTTTCTATGGTCACACAGGGAGTCAGGGATTTGAACCCAGCTCTTTGGACTGCAAAGTTTTCCTCTGGCCCATGATTTATGCTCCTGTGCCAGTCTCCAGCACAGGGTCCCTTCAAAGGACAAAATCCAAACAGTCCCAAAGTGTAAACTGAGCCCGACCTCAGCCAGGACCTGGAGCCCAAATCTGTCCTGGGCTTCCCCTCACTTCGGGGCCAGGCTGGAGCATACCGTTGGGGGCCCAGAGGGCCCCAGACAATCCTTCCCCCTTCCCACAACCCCGTGTGTCCCACAACCAGGATGTTCTTCTGACCTTCTGACCGGCTAGCGAGAGGCTATCTACATCAGGGAAGGAGCCAAAGCCTTCTGCGCACGGGCTTGCTGGCAGGCCGTGGGAGAAAAGTTCCCAGGCCTTGGTGCCAAGCCTCCTGGATGCCAGCGGGGAAGGCCGGGCCAAGCTGGGCTGGCCAAGCAGCCAGTGTCTGGGGAAGCTGTCGGATGAGGTGGCAGCAGCTGCCACCAGAGGGAGGCAGTGAGGGAACAAGAGGGGAGGCAGCCGCAGCCGCCCTGGCCGGGCACTGCCAGCAGCCCCATGGCACCCGCCAGCCCACCCTTGTGGAAATGAGAGGGAAGGGCTGGAGAGCCGAGGGGGCTAAGTCTGGACTCCAAGGCCAGCCCGACTTCCCACAGGCTGGGTGACCTTGGACGAGTCACAGCCCTCCAGCCCACTGTCTGGCAAAAGCAGGCACTCCCTGCGGGCTCTGAATGTAAGACCTCCTGAGCCCCCTGGGAAGGGGGCAGGACCCAGAGAAAGAAGCCCGGATCCTGGAGGCTTAGCAGAACAAAAATCCCCTCTACAGAGGCCCACCAAGCAACTAGCCGGCCTGTTCTGGAAGACCTCCAGTGACGGGGAGCTCACTATCCCCCAGCGTCACTTTGGGACAGCTCTCGTTGGGCTAAAGCTGGCTCTCCGCAATTCCCACCCCCAGACTGGGGAGGTGGGAGATGCCACTGGCAGCCCCACAGCTCTGAATGCCCCAACCCTTAGCATCGGGGGACGGAGGGACCACAAGGGACTGGCCCGGGGATGCTCGAGGTCAGAAGCCCCAGCCTGAGCTGGCAGGGGGTGGGGGTAGGGCAGTAGAGATGGGGGAGGGGCCTGGGCCTTCCCCAGGGTGGCTAGGCATACATAAAAGCTGCCTTTGTTGGCATCCAGGCTGCCCTGGGCTGGCTTCCTTCCTCCCAGCCGAATGGGCAGGCCCTGACCTCATAGTGACCCTAGAACACACACTCCATCCCCCCAGCATCCCAAGCCGGACAGAAGAGAAGTACAAGCAATAAAGGCCAACCAGGGAGCCAGCCTGGATGGCCAGAGCCCTGGTCTGAGTCAGAAGCCCTGGGTTCAGATCCTGGCTAATCATTATGAAGTATATGACCTTGGACAAGTCCCCTCCCCTCCCTGGGGACCAGTTTTTGGCTGTGAAATAAGGGGCTCCGAACAGATGACATCTCAGGTCCCTTCCAGGGCAGCAGGGTGGCACAGTGGATAGACTCATCCTCAAGTTCAAATCCAGTCTCGATTACTAGCTGTGTGACCCTGGCCAAGTCACTGAACCCTGCTGGCCTCTGTTCCCTCATCTGCAAAATGAGCTGGAGAAGGAAATAGCCAACCAGCCCAGGATCCTTGCCAAGAGCACCCCAGATGGAGTCACGCAGAGTGGCTGACCCAACACCAAATAGGGCCTTCCCTCTCTGGCACATTGTCCTCAGGCTCTCAACGGGTCTGAGTTTAGGGAAGAGCTGCCTGTCTCAGCCTCTGGGCGCAGTCTAGCACCAGCCGGACACCCCAAGCTTCGATGCTCTGCCTTCCCAGGCCTGGGGAGGTGGGCAGAAGCTGAGAACGTAGCTGCTGGGTGGCTGGGGCTCCCTGGCAGCAGGAGGGGCGGCCCAAGACATGGGAGGCAGGTCAAAACAGGGGTGCCAGACTCCAGTAGGAACGGGCCGCTAAATGACCCTGAAAATGGGACCCATTTTTCTGACTGGGATCCTGGCAAGGACTTGCTTAGCTAGTTAATGGAAGCAAGATTCAAACCCAGATCCTCCATCTGCTTCCAGAGCACAGATTTGGCTATAAGACCTGCGGTCTTTTGGGAGATTCCCTACCTCTGGCCAGGCCATGGGGTGGAGAAGGAGGAAAAGAAGATCTCCAAGACAACCAGAGAAAGCCATGAAAGGGAACCACGCTGTCTCTCACCCAAGTTAGGCCAAATTACATGCCAGATGGGAACTATGGTTCATTACTCCCCTTCTCACTCCCTACATCCTCTCTGGCTCACTCCTGCTCTTTCCAGGCCCTTCCCAGAACAGTCCAGGCTGCCAATGTAATCCTCCCCCTTCCTGGACTCTTCCCAATTAAAGTTATTGATTTAGGCATTGTGGAAAACACTAAAATAGCAAAGAAAAACAAAAATAGTTCCTTCCCTCGGGGAGCTTATATTCCAGGGAAAGGCACTAAAGTGTCTACCCTACCCCCTCCACCATCAGCTCTCCAAGAGAAATGGCCTTCCTGCCCCAAATAGAGGGGATCCCCTTTAAGGGAGGGGGACCTGAGCTTCAGAATCATTGCTTCAATTGTAGCCCCAAGCCCAGCCACACAGCTCTCATCAGCAACTCAGGAAGAAGCCTTTGAAGATGAAGATGACTGATTCTTCAGGCCAACAGGTAACCAGGATGGGGAGGAAGGTCCCTGTAGGAGACTGTGGTCAGAGGGGAACACAGCCCAGCAGTGTGGAGAGAGCGATGGGGGGTGGGGAGGACAAGATGAGACTTGTGAGCTCTCCCTTTCCCTCAATGGGCTCTGAACCAGGCTAGACCAGTAACTGCTGAACATGGTCCCAGGGGCCCCAGTCCCTAGCCTGCTAGGGGCCAAAAGACGACTCACAAGAATAACAAAATGGACCAGAGCAAACATTCAGACCCTGCCCTAGCAAGGCAAACATCAGACTTAAAAAACCCTAATTCATTCTGTTGTATTGATTACTATAATAATTATAAATAATAAACACATGTACATGTAGATAAATTATAGTAATCAATAAATGAAATTAATTAAAAACAATAAATATAATTATAGGGCTATATACAACTATATTGCTATATTATAACACTAAAATAATTTTTTCAGCAATTGGAAAGAGTTGATGCACATTTCTAGGTAAAGCCAACAATGATAAAAATTTCAACAGTAACCAAAGTAACTTACAATAACAAAGTAACTTACAATAATAAAGTAACTTACAGCAACAAAGTAACTTACAACAACAATAACATCCCAATGGCTCTTCAACCTGTTGAAATAACTATCACTTCCATTTACTTGTCTGTGAACATCAAATGAGATTGAAAAACACTTCAATGATGGAAATGCTGGTTATTATTATATTCTGTGCTATATCCCCCCTCCTCATCAGGATAGAAGTTCCTTGAAGACAGGTGTTTTATTTTGATCTTTTTACCCAATGCCTCAAATATAGTAGGTATTTAAATAAGTTTATTGAGTCACTCTGACCTGAAATCGGTATAAGGGAAAGATATAAAGATTTAAGAGTCAGAGGACCAGAGTTCAGATCTCAGCTCAGTCCCAGGGAGTTCCTGGGATGACCTTGGGCAAGTCACTTTCCATAAAAAGAAAAGTTTGCACCAGATGACTTCTAAGGTTCCTCTTGACTCTAGATCTTATCATTCTTCTCCCTGAGATCAATTTGTGGCCAGTGCCCAGGCTGAGAGTCTGGGTGATGAAGGTAGTGATGAAGGTAGCCCAGCAGCACCCCAGGGCAAGCAGAATTCTCAAGCACCAGGCCCTGCCTCAGAGGCCACAACAGGAAGTAGAAAGGGGGCTGAGGGCAGGCAGCTTCCAGGCCTGGGACCAGGCTCTCAATGACATACATATAGCCTGAGAGCTGGGTCCAGCCTTGGAAAATCTTCCACTTCATCTGCCTGGAAAGGGTGACCTTCCCCCATTGCTGCCTCCCCTCTAGAGCCAAGGAGCTGACTCCAAAAATCACAGTCGTCCCTCAGCTGTTCTGCTCCCTTCCCAGACCCTCCTGCAGCCAGCTTGGCTCCTTCCCTTCTCCCCACCTCCCCAGGGTGGGCACAGGACATGGAGCAGAGCAGGCAGCCTCTCTATCCCTAAATGCCAGCCATTAGGACTGTTTTACCAAAAGCAACTGGGAAATGGAAGTGATTTGGGGCCAACACCAAGCAGCCCCGATAGGGTGGCACAACTAGGAGGTAGGGAAATGTGCCCAGAGCCGAAACCCAGGCCCAGAAGGCAGCTACAGTGTCCCGAATGGCTGTCAGGAGGCTCACTCTCTCTCCAAGGGGCTCCGCAGGCCCAGGCCCTCCCCACGTATCATAAGTGTACCATGAGGGTGTCCTCCTGGCCCACAGGCTGGGGGAGAGGTAGAGCAAGGCAGGCCACCATACCTTTGTAGCCTTCTTCGTCCAGCATTAGGGTATAGTCTTCCGGGGTCTCTGTCAGGCTGAAAAACTTGCACCTAGGGAGAGGGCAGCCCCCTGAGCTGAGGCAAGGCACTCCCGCAGGCCCAGATCCCAAAGTCCAGAGGCCAGAAAGGATGAGCCAGTGGACCTTGTGCCCGGGCTCCATTCAGGCAGAACAAATTGGGTCCCCTTGCTCATGGGGTGCTGTGTGTTGGGGGATGGTGGGTACAGAAGGGTGCCTGAGCCGGATCCATGGAATCCTACTCCCAGGTGGGGAGGTTGGACCACCCAACGGGAGGAAATAGCTGCCAACCAATTCCCCAGGAGCAGGATAGTGACCCCTGCTGGTGCCCATCCCTCTGACCCACTGACCCAAAGAATGAGATGAGAATAGCTCATGGAGTCCCACCCCCTTATTTTACGGAAGTGGAAACTGAGGCACAGAAAGGGGAAGTAATTTATCCAGTCACACAGCTACTAAGCTGACCAGCTGGCTGGCATAGGACCTCCAGTCTCACAAACCTGCCAGAAAATCCACCATTAAGGCTGTAACAGTCACCACCAGCCCTCCCGTTAATATAGCGAATCTCCGAGCAAGGACAAGTCCAAGCAAGCTGGGAAGGGGAGGGGCGGCGTCAGGGCCACCAGCGTTCACTTTTAGGGCTTCCCTGGGCAAGTCACTGTCATCCCTCTGGCCCTCAGTGGCCTCATCTGTAAAGTGGGGCCAACAAGGGCCTGCGGGGCTGGCTCGGGGAGCAGTAGAGATCGTGGGCTGCAAAGCAGGGAGGAAGGAGGCTTTCTTCACCCTTCCCCCCAGCCCCAGACTGCCCCGGGCTGGGCAGCCAGCCGCAGGGCAGCCCCCCCAGCCCTGGCCCCCGCCTTACCGGCTCCGCTGCCTCAGGAAGAGCAGCTTGACTAGCGGGTGCGTGTAAAGCCAGAGGCCGGGGCGGGCGATGCTCAGCACCCGGACCCGGTGCTCAAGAATGTGCAGCTCCATGGGGGCCGCCCGCCGGCCGGCCCGAGGGAGGGAGGCCGGGGGGCTGGGAGGTGGCCGCTCGGGAGAGGAGGAGGAGGAGGAGCAGCCACAGCTAGGGGCAGCCGAGCCTGCCTCGGCCGCCTAGGCAGCCCAGCCCGCGCCAGCCCCAGGGCCAAGCCCACCTCTGCCCCGCCCCCTTGCAATCGACGAGGCCCCGCCCCGTCCCCCAGACCTCCCGGGCTCCGGCCAATAGCGAGCCGCGGCCTCTGGACCACGCCCCCTCCGGAATGGGAGGGGGAATTTGCTGGGGCCAGGAGGCGGGGCCCAGACGTGTACAGGGAGCCCCTGGAGTCCGGCCAGGGAAGGAAGGGGGCCGCGAGAGTGTTTGGGCAGGCTGGGGCTACCTGCGGGGTTCTGCTCGGCTTCCTCCGCCCCAGAACAAGCCCAGACGTCCAGCCTCAACCACCCCCCAAACTCCCAAGGGAAACGTGGATCTCGGCCAAGTGGGTCCACCCTCGTCCAATCAGGAGCAAAAACAGCAGGGGAAGAGGCGGGCCAAGTGTCAGACTCCACGCGGGGAGATCCCCACCCCCACGTCTGAGCCTGCGAACCCTCCTTCCTCCCTCCCTCTCTCCCATCCAGCAGTTCAGGGTACGAGCCCAGCGTCCCATCTTAGGACGAAGAAACTGGAGGTCGAAACTCCCAAGTTACTAAAAAAAAAATGTATCCGGGGCCTCAGGGAGCTTTCTCCCCTTTTACTGCCATCCATAGCTACCAGGGTCCCCACTTCCCCCAGAGCTCAATCCGCGGCTGATTCTACGTGAAAAAGCCACCAAGAAGGCAGTTGGGGCGGGGGCGGGCGGGGGCTCTTTAGGGAAGAGAAATGGCAAACCCAAGTATGTGTTTAAGGATTGGCTAAGAGGTGGGAGACGAGCTGGGCATTTAAAGGCAAGGGTCTGCCCACTGGTGCAAGCAAGGGGAGCACTGAGTTCCGGGGCTTCTTCTCCTAGTCTCCCTCTTGCCCACCTCCCTCCCGGATCTCCTCCCTCAAACCCCCAAAGCTTAAACAATGTGCCGAAACCAAGGGAAAGCGACTCCCAGGATCAAATGAACGTTGTCATCCCAATTAGGCTCCTTCTGCTGGCATCTGAGCTCTTCATTCCTCCTTAATTGGCTGTTCCAAGCCTGCCTTGACTCTCCGCCTTGCCAGAGCCTCTCCCTCCCCAATTAAGTGGGCCTCTTTTCCTCTTTGCTCCGGGCCAGATCCCAGCCCCGCTCCATTCGCCTCAGGGCTGCCCGACTCCTTTGATCAGCCCCTCGCCAGGCTCCACACCCTTATCTCCAGGATCCTCCTTTCCCAAAGCAAATCCTCCACAGGCAACCTCCACTTGACTCCGGGCCACTCCCTCAAGCTATCAGCCTCCGATCTCTCCTCCCTTTTCACAGCCAAAATGCTGCCCTCTCCGTGCCTCCACTTCCTCCGTTCCCATTGGCCCAGGAGCCCTGGGCAGATAATCTGCCAGCTACAGGCCAGTCAACAGAAGCTGCTCTCCTGTTAGTCCTCTTAGTGGGCGATGAGGGCTCTGCCAGGACCCAGACCTCAGGGGCCATCTCCTTGGACTGCCAAGTGGCAGCCCGTTTAGCCGGCCCTCAGGTTCTTTCCAGGGGGGCACAATGATGATCTCCTGAAATGGCTCCAAGGACCCTCTTACTAGTTGCCCAGAGAACTCAAACTCACCTTGGTCAGAATCTCATCGTTCCACCCCAACCTCCAAGTCATCCAGGAATCCACCATGTTCCCCTACTCTTCTCATCACCCAAATGGACACCATTCTAATTGAAGCCTATTAGCATCCTTGCAGGCCTCCCTGCTGCCAGCTTCTAAACCTACCTTCAACCTTCTTAAAGACAATTGTTAGGAGGGGCAGTTGGAGCCAGATCTAGATGGGATTAATTTCTGGCCTCAGACACTTCCTAGCTGTGTGACCTTGGACAAGTCACTTCACCCCAATCACCCAAGTCTTACCACTCTTCTGCCTCCATTCTGAGATGGCTTCCCTAATTTCTGTTTCTAAAAAATCCTAATTCTCCAGGTCAGCCAGCTTTCCCCATTTTGACCCCAGCCTATCTTAGTCCCTTTTTGTAGACTCTGTCCAAATCCTCAATTTGCTCTGCTATTCAACCCAGTCGGGTTATTCCATCTCAGACTTAGTCCTTGTTCACCTCCACTTCCTAGAGGCCCCCTAGGGACCATGTCCTTCAGGAGAGCTATCCTGATCCCACCATATTATTTCTCTTAAGTAGATGCTATTACTCCAGCAAATCCCATAGCTCCCTATTCCCATCCCTCAAGATGAATCTTATTTCAGGCTCTTTACAGCCTACTTTTCCAGCCCCAAAATGGCTTTCCTGTTGGTCCAGACACCCTCCCCCCCAAGTCTTTGCTCAGGATCTGTCCTGAGGAAACTTCTACCTCATCCTCTGCTATACAGGGTGTCCCAGAAGTCTTGGTGAAATCGTTCTAGTAGGTTAAGACTTTTAGGACACCCTGTTCCTCCCCGGTCGTGTCTCCCTGCCAGAATGCCAGCTTTTGGGGGGCAGGGCCTGCCCCACTTTCTGGCCTTGGTTCTCTCCAGCCCAGCCCAGGACCCAGAACAGCAAAGATGCACCAGCTCTTGTAGGTTGATGGAACAATGTATTCTCACGAGCAGGATGAAAGCCACTTGAGAAGAGAGACTTTCTGGGTTTTGTCAGTAACTGGCGCACAGTAGGAGCTTAACGAGTGAAGGCTGGGGCCACAAGGGGAACATTGTCCAAGATGCCCAGAGGTCATCTGACTCCACAAGCCCATCCTCACCCCCAGACCCAGAGCCACTGTGGCATTTAGGGGCCACCAACCCTGACCCCACGGATGGGGCTTCAGCTCAAACTTGGGGGTGGGCTTCTGTCCCTAGTTGCCAGGATCCCTCCACTGGGTCCAAAAGGCTCCTCCACCAGGCTCCCACTTTTCCCAGGGGGCCTCCAAGGCAGGAGCTGTCTGTTGGCACCAGTTGCTGGCCACGTGGCATTCCGTCACCCTTGGCAGGGGGGGAGGCAGAGGCTCTGCCATGACCTGTGGCATGGGCTGCTGGATAGGCTGGTGAATGAGCTGCTGGATGGGCTGGAGAATGAGCTGCTGGATGGGCTGCTGCATGGACTGCTGCATGGGCTGCTGGATAGGCTGGAGAATGAGCTGCTGGATGGGCTGTGGGAGAGACTGCTGCATGGGCTGCTGCAAGGGCAGCTGCATGGGCAGCTGCATGGGCTGCTGGTTGGGCAGCGGCATGGGCTGCTGGATGAGTGGATGGAGAGGCTGCTGGATGGGCTGCTGCAAGGAGCCCAGCAGCATGGGCTGCCATATGTGCTGATATAAGGGCTCTGGGAGAGGCTGATGGAGGAGTTGCCCCATGGGTTCTGACCCAGATGGCTGCCCGGGCTCCAGTATGGGTTGCTGCATAGACTCCAGCATGGACTGCTGGATGAGTTCAGGCCTGAGCTGTTGTGGGCACTGTGGAATGGGCTGCTGTATGGACTGTTGAAGGGGTTGCTGTGTGGACTGTTGAATGGGCTGCAGTGTAGACTGTTGAATGGGCTGCAGTGTAGACTGTTGAATGGGCTGCTGTGTAGACTGTTGAATGGGCTGCTGTGTAGACTGTTGAATGGGCTGCTGTGTAGACTGTTGAATGGGCTGCTGTGTGGACTGCTGAGTGGGCTGCAGTGTGGACTGTGGAGTGGGCTGCAGAGTGAGCTGCAGTGTGGACTGCGGAGTGGGCTGCAGTGTGGACTGCTGAGTGGGTTCTGGCATGGAGTCCTGCTTGGGCCGCTCCATGGGCTTGGGCACAGGATCCCTGGTTTCTGAGGCTTCCAGGTCCCCCGTCACAGTGTCTGCTGCAACCACCTGGGGGCACAGGAAGGAGAGAAGGTAGGCATGGGTGAGTGGAGGAAGGGGTGGGGACAATGCGGGCCAGGGGTGCTAGCTACAGAGCAGACACCATTTGGAAACTCGGGCATCCCGACCTCCCGCCCAGGCCCCTTCTGCTCAGCCTGCACTGTCTGACTGAACTCCAGAAATGATGCAAAGCCAAGGGACGAGAAGGGGTGCTGTCCCCTCCTCAGATCTAGAAGCCCCTAGAGGCTTATGGGAGCCTCGTAGCGATTACAGGTTCACAGATTTAGAACCAGAAGGAGCCTCAGAGGTCACGGTCAACCCCCTCACTTTAATGAGGAAACTGAGGCTAAATGACCTAAGGTGCCAAGACGAGCTGGGAATCCAGACCAGAGTGCTGACCCCAGCTCCACCCTGCACCCCGAGCACACCTATGGGAGGCCCACCTCCTGCTCACTCTGGGTTCAAGTCTTCTCTTTGGGCCCAACAGTTGGAGGAGAGGCCAACAGCAGGCAGGAGAAGCAGATGTCAAGGACAGAGAGGAGGACCAAGGCCCAGTGGTGCCTGGGAAACTCTCGGCAATGGGAAGAACGGGCCTAGCACTCACGTCAAAATGGGAGGGAACCTCCTGAGCAGCCCTGGGTTTGCGGCCATACAGTATCTGGAAGGGGCTCCTCCTCTTATTCTTGGTCACCGCGGTCCTCAGGGTGAAGAGAGCTCTGTCCAGGACCCGATCCCACTTCTCCAGGTCCCCTTTCAGCAGGTTCCAGAGGGTCCTGAAAGCAACACCCGAGTCCTTGAGCTGAGCTCAGAGGCAGAGGAAATGCCCCCCACCATCTGCTCGAGGCGCCCAGCTTTTCAAGGCATTCCAAGTCAGGAGTCAGTTCAATAATGCTCCCCCTACCCCATCCACCAGTTTTCCAAATAAAGAACCCGAGAGCCAAAGGGGGATCGGGATGCCATTGTCCAAGGGGAGGGAAGGATCCGAAGCCAAGGCTTCTGGGCCCCAGTCCAAGACTCTCTCCATCACCCCGTCCTGCCGATCCTCAGCAGTGATACCCTTCCTGAACCCCAGGACATGGGCTATCCTGGTCATATGACCAAGGTTTGGCACCATCCCATAGCTTTAGAGGACAATCTCTATCCCTCCCTCCTGTGCTGTTCTGTTGGCAGGCCCAACTGGAGGAGGAGATGGGCCATCCGGTCCTCACTTCCTGATACAGCTCGATGTCATGGCCAAGATGCTGTTAATCTTCGGCTGGAAAGCTGACATGACGATGTCTAGCTTGCCAAGGGGCACCCCCAGGCTCTGAAGCTGCCGACGAAGGCTCCGATTGACCTGCAGACAAGAGGGGTCATGCAGGGTAAACTGATATTGGGGCGGAGGGACGGTGGGGCCAGAGGCTCAGGACAGAGGGGCTGTGAGGAGCCCGATGGGCTCAGAAGGCAAGGGTCCCTCCGGGCCATTCTAGGGGGGCCCCACCTTACCTGGTTCACAAATGGAACTCTCAGAGTGGTAACCAGGAGCTGGGGGCGACCAAATCGGAGAAGGAAGGGAATGAGGGCTCCGGCCACTTCCACAGGATTCTGTTCCTTCAGTGGCGAGGCCTCCACCCACCGAGAGTAGGCATCCACGGAGAGGAGGATGAATCGGAAGCCATTCGGAGTCTCCACCAGGGGCCCCACCACGCCCATGCCCACTTGCTCAAAGGCCTGAGTGACCTGAGAGGGGAAGAAGCCCAGGAGAGCCCATGATGCCAAGGGCCACACATCAGCCCAGGAGGAGCTAAGAGCTCCTTGCTCTGAGGGACAGGGATGGGAAGGGAGAAGCCAGAGGAGAGGAGAGCCCATCCTCCCTAGCCCTTAGTGAGAAATGACCAGGAGGCAGGCATCTTGGCTAACCCAATCCAAGGATACGCCCAAGTGTCAGCTGACTGAGGCCACTGGGTGGCCCAGGGGATAGAGCCCTGGGTCTGGAGTCTTTAAGATGACCCAAATTCAAACTAGTTTACTAGTTAGGTGTCCCTAGGGCAGCCACTTCACCAGTCTGCCTGAATTTTCCCAACACTAACATGGAAATATTAACACCTACCTCCCAAAGTTGTTGTTATGGTGCCCAACACATAGTAGGTGACAATGTTCATTCCTCCTCTCCTCCCCAACAGTTCCCAGACCCAAACCCCAGGCTAACCAGCTTCCCCACTCACCGATTCAACCTGAAGCACAGGCAGTGGGTCCTTGCCACGGTGGCTCTTGGTGACACCCTGTGGGGAAGAGGACAGTCCATTTGTTTCTTCACCTTGGACAAAGCCCGTCACAGCAGGAGCCCCAAGGAACAGTCACGCTACCATCTCTTGGGATGCAGGCTTAGACCACCACCACCTCCTTCCTTTTAAGACCAGAAAACCACGGATTTGTCCACCAAGGTCCCACAGTTAAGCAAAAACAGCAACCCAGATTCTGCCTCTTCCATTCAAGGATCTCTCTATCACTCTGCAGGGCAGGAAGACCAGGGAGGCCTGACTAGCTGACCTAAAGATGGACCCAAGCCCAAGGCAGCAACAGGACTGCCCTTCCCTCTCGTTCCCTCCCCCATCCCTGCCCACTTGCCTCCCAGAGACTGGTACCTGGATGGGTAAAGACCTCTCTGAACGTGACTTCTGCAGGCAGCTACATTGCTTGACCTGTGGTGAGAGGGAGGAGACCATTCACAAGGCCCTGCCATGCTCAGACCCTTTCACATACCCCCAACCCACTACCAGTTTCCCCTGGCCTGGGAATGCCAACCAGTCTGGATACTTTTTCTTAAACCCTCGCTTTCTGTCTTGGAATCAATAACTCAGTATGGGTTCTAAGGCAAAGGGGATTGAGTGACTTGCCCAGGGTCACTCAGCTAAGACATGTCAGAGATTAGATTTGAACCCAGGCTTTCCCATCATCTCTAGGACTGGTTATCAATCCACTGAGCCACCCATTTGTCCCCTATTTAGGATATCATGCAGAAAGGGAGGGGAGATATCATGAAAGAATCCCCTGTGGTCTAGTCTTAGTCCTTCTCTCCCTACTTAAAGGCAAATGCATCCACTTCCCATCCTCTTCCTCTCAACCCCCTGAGCATAGGGAGTCCAAGAAGAAAGAGCCTGCTGAAAGGTAGTGTGGAATAGAGGAGCTCCCTGGGTGAGGGACCCAAGTTCAAGTGCCAATTGGAAATTAAGTCTTGTTATATTAGAGATGAGAAGTAGAGAAGCTGGCTTGAGAAAGAATTGGAGTTTCAAACAGAGCTGTGACAGAGTGTCATTTTCAAGTCTAATGGTTTTTCTGTGACAGTTGCTCTATGGGTGTGACAATTGGCAGACAGGCTCTCTCTGAGTGCTTGGAGGAGGTAACATTTTTCTCTCTCTCTTTCTCTGAGAAGGAAAGTAGGGAAAGACCTGAAGGAGCTAAGTGTTTGTTTTTCTTACCCAACTTAGGAAACTAATAACTATCTATTGCTATTTTTATAGATTGTTTTAACTCTGAGAAAACCAAAGAAAGACATGGTCTTTGCTTTGGACTCTTAAGAGTCTGCTAAGGCTCAGAGTCCTAACTTGGTTCTTGCTGAGGCTCAACCAGCTCACCTTTGATATTTTTATAACTTGGAAATGAAATTAAGAATTATAAGGATAATAGAGTTAGTTTATTTAGAAGAGTAAAAATTTGGGTAAGTCAGATCAGGAAAGATCAGTGTAGACTACGGAAACAGGAGAAGCAGTTCCTTGAAGACCCAGGGAGTTTTATTTGGGTGGAGTTAGAAATCCTTTTTTATCCTCATATTTTCAATATTTTATTTTTTAACAAGAGTCTCTTTAGTGTCCTTGTGCCTGGCCCCAAAGAGAAGTTCACTTATGTGCTTCACTTCACTGATATAAACTGAAGATACTTTGTAAGCACAGCAAGCAGAGTATCTTATCAGTTTATAATCCATAATCATTCATTTGCTTTATTAGTTTTATAGTTCTTGCTACTATTTTTACAGTGAGTATGTTTGGACAAGTTTCCAGGACCTCCATTTTTCTCTTCTATAAAATGGATTGCTTGAATGAACCCCAAAGAGGTCAAAGAAAGAACCCATAAAAACCAAAATATTCACCATGTGAAAGCCTGGCAACAGTGCGAGCTCCCATTGATCAGGGGATCGGCTAAGTCAATCATGATTCACTAATGTAGCAAATGCTAGGGAAACTGGGCAAGACTTATAAAACACCCTTATTTTACAGGTGAGAAAACCGAGGTCTAGGAAGACAGATCTTCCCAGGGCCACAAAGGCCAGTTGGTCCCTTCTCCCTGGGAGACTCCCCCCACCCTGCCCAAGGGACCCATCTTCAACTAACCCATTGGGTGACATCTCGGACAAGGGTAGGCCAGTAGTAGCTAAAGGAAACCTTCTTCTTGGTTTCGGGCAAGGAGCAATGGACGCCTGAGCTGGTGATGTGGGCCTGCTTCACGAGCTTCAGGCGGTCCTTGCGATCAAACACCACCAGAGCCCATTTCTTGCCAGGACGAGTAAACATCAGATTGGGGCCTGGAGAAAAACAAGACACCTTTGAATTGGCTCCTAGTGAAGCCCTCTGAGCTCTGAGCTGGAGATGCTCTCTGAGCATCCCAGGTCTGAGGAGAGGAAGCTCTAGCCTTTGGAGTACTCCCTTCACCCTCCACCCACTTCACACCTTCATCCATGAGGAAAGGCAGACCAGGACTGAGCCCCGCCATGTGCTAGAAAGTGCTGGATTTGTGACCAGAGCCCAGAATTCAAATCCTGCCACTGGGTGACACTGAGCATTAACTTGGCCTGACTTCACTTTCCATATGTGTAAAAATGCACAGGCTCACTAAGCTCTAGACAAAATTCCTTCTACTTCTAAAATCTGGGGTCCTTCAGGAGAACCATGACCCTACTAAGTCCCCTCAGACTGATGGGAAAATGGTCCCAGATAACATGCAAAATCATTAGATTGGGGAGAAGTTGTTGTTCAGTCTCATCCTACTTATTGTGATCCCATTTGGGATTTTCTTGGCAGATACTAGAGTGGTTTGCCATTTCCTTCTCCAGTTCATTTGACAGATGAGGGAACTGAGGCAAACAGGGTGACTTGCCCAAGGTCACACAACTAGTTTGCCAGTTCCTTCTCCAGCTCATTTGACAGATGAAGAAATCAAGGCAAGCAGGTTTGAAATGACTTACTCAGGGTCACACAGCTGTTAATTATTGGAGGTCAGATTTGAACTCAGGAAGACTCATCTTCCTGACTTGAGGCCTGGCACTCTACCAAGGTGTCACCTAGTTGCCTTGATGAGGCCCTGGGTTCAAACCCAGGCACAGGCACAACTCCCATAACCATGCAAGGCCTTAATTAAGCTCTCTTGCTTTCATTGTTCTCATATTTGAGATTCAAGGTCATTGAATTAAAGTCATCCATCCACAAGCATTTATGATATTCCTGCTGTTTACTAGGGGCTGAGGGTTCAGAGACAAGGCAATCCATGTTAGAGCTTAGGTTTACCCAGGGAGCAATTGCATGCATTAAACATTACATGCACTAAAACACATGTGCAAAAATGTTGTTTCATGTTATACAGAACCTGTTCTATAATGCTATGTGCACAGGTACTGTTACATGCCTGTAAAAATATTCTATGTATAAAAAAGTTTGGGGAGGGTGGGAGGGAGTGTGGAGAACCAACGCTGGGTGAGTCAAGACTGGGTTCCTTGAGGGGGCATTTGATCTAAGACTTGAAGGAAGCCAAAGATATGGCGGCAGGAGGTGAGGCCAGTTTTGGCTGCAAGTCCAGTGTACGATGGGCACAATGAATGACACATCACCGTGAGGGACTTTCATTAAATGCCAGCCTGTGGAGTTGGCTCTGAACCTAATTAGGGTCCTGGAACTTTTTTCTGAACTACTTGAGCACAGGTGGCTTCCTTTCTGCCCCCAGGGATTTCTATTTTAAGCATTTAAAAAGCATTCAGAAAAGTGGTCCCAGATGGCCTAAAGGGTCAACTCCTTAAAAAAAAATATGAAAGAGGGCAACTGGGTGGCCCAGTGAATTGAGAGCCAGGTCTAGAGATGGGGATCCTGGGTTCAAATCTAACCTCAGACACTTCCTACCTGGGTGACCCTGGGCAAGTCACTTAACCCCCATTTCCTACCCCTTACCACTCTTCTGCCTTAGAACCAATATACAGTATTGATTCTAAGAAGGAAGGTGAGGGCTTTAAAAGGGGAAAAAAAAAGGTGAAAAGGTGAAGAACCCCTGTCCTATCTCAGATATTTCCTAGCTGGGTGATCCTGTGCAAATCATTTAACCCCCACTACCTAGCTGTTACCTCTCTCTTTAGCCTTGGAACCAATACACAGTATTGATTTTAAGATGGAAGGTAAGGAGTTAAGAAAAGAAAAAAAGTAACTGCTGGGGACTAGGAACTGAGAGAGCTCAGCTGAATGGTAGACCAGAAAGCCAGATTGCAAGAATGGGGAGAATTGAGTCTAGTGAGTGTGTGAAGGTTTCTCCCAAGTTTGCCTGTGAAAGGGAGAAGTTCTGTGGCCAGGGGCTTGAGGGGATGATAGGATTTAGAGGGAAGTTTCTTTTGTTATTGTTTTGATAGGCTGGCAAGAGGATTCAGAGATGGGATGGGGCAGTCAGGTCTGGAGTCAGAAAGACAGGCTTAAGTGACTTGTCCAGGGTCATACCGCTAAGTACAGGGCAATTCCCGACTCCCAGCAGACCTCTAGATTCATTGAGCAACCTAGTTTGACCTTGGTGAGAAGGTCTTGGTTCAAACCCGGACTCAGTCACTACCTCCATATCTGGCTCAGGGCTCTGCATGTCCCTACCTCAGTTTCCTCAGCAAGCCCTACCTTGAAGGATTGCCCTGGAGCTCAAATGGGAAGTGGAAATCCCATTAGTGTTTATTATTAAACTAGTGCAGAGCCAGGAACAGAGAGGAATGGTGGGGGGAGAGGGAACCAGAGAGGACTGGCCTCCTGCCATGGAGACTAGCAGTCTCTTCTCAGGATCTTCTACTAGCAGAGAGGTTGCAAAGGCAGTTGGGAGCAGCAGAGAAGGCAAAAAGAGCCACAGACCAAGTAACATTTCCTTAGGGCTTTCCTCTTACATATGTTAACTCACTTGGTCTACACAACAAGGCTGTGGCGAGATGCTATTATTATGTCTATTTTCCAGAGGAGGAAACCAATGGGAGCAGGGACATTCCGGGAGTCAGGCTCACACAGAGCAGCTAAGTCAGAGGCAGCTGCCAGCCAACAGGGGACTTCCTGACTCCAGCATCCAGGGCACAAGTGGGCACCAGGCTCAACACTTCCAGAGGAGGCAGAAGGTGGAGGGAAGGAGACAAGGGGGGAAAGCTTGGGAGGAGCACGGGATGAGAAGGGAGACCAGAGAAGCCAAGGCAATAGCCTTCCTTCGGGGAGATCTATCTCCCTGGCTCAAATGGAGCTCTTCTTGGTGCCTGTCAGACTGTCACCCTCCAATTGGTCCAACTCCTGGGGTCCTCCTGGAGGATGGATCCCAATTCTGCCAGGCCCACAGTCCTTTCCCAGCCTGTAGAGCAAGTGAGATAGTGGGAGGGGACCCCCAGGGGGGATTGAATGCAAATGCACAAAATAAAACCCAGAAGATTTACAAAGGAAACCAATTAGATGGAAACACTGTGGTCAAAACATCCCCAAAAATTCAGGAGGGCAGCTGGGTGACTCCAGATTGAGAGACAGGCCTAGAGACCAGGGATCCTGGGTTCAAATCTAGCCGCAGGCCCGTCCTAGCTGTGTGACTCTGGGCAAGTCACTTAACACCCATAGCCTATTCTAAAACAGAAGGTAAGGGTTTAAAAAAAAAACACTACTTCATGGAGGACAAGGGGGAGGTTCAGTGGATTGAGAACCCGGTCCTGGGTTTGAATCTAGCCTCAGAAACTTAACTTCACCCGGACTGCCTAACCCTTACCACTCTTCTGTCTTGGAGCCAATCGCCACTACTGATTCTAAGGAATATCAAATTTAAGCAGCCCTGATCTAATCCCTATCGCACCAGGAAGAACTGTAAAGGTTGGGGGAGCCGCCGACTCTGGCAAGGGAAAATCACAGAGGGAGCGCCCTCAGAGTTGCAGTGGCGCAGCAGCAGTTGATCAGGTCTCAAAGCGCGCGGATGGCCGGATCTAAAGCCAAGCCCCAGACTCCAGAGTAAGCCTGAAGAGCCGCAGGGAGGCGGGATGACCTTTTAAGGAACCCGAGCGGCGCTCTACAGTCCTAGAGCGATTAGGTAAATTGATGGGGCGGGGAGGACCGTACAAAGAGACCAGGGGGAATGTAAATGAAAACGCCCCCCCCCCCGGAAACGGCAGGAGGAGGGGCAGGCCTAGCCCCCCAGCCCACAAATTTAGATTGGAGATTAGGAGTCAGACCCCCGCCTCGGCCCACAATCTACCATCTCGGTGCCTCAGCAGTCGGCAGAAGCACCCTTATGGAGGCCACCCCCATTCTATTGGTTTACTGGTCCCCATCCTTCAGGTCTCCCTTCCTCATGGAATTCTCCATACGGGAGAGTTTTCTAACTCCCAAATGGGAACCTGCCTCTCATCTGCTCCCGAACTTCGCATGGCTCCCCATTGCCCTCGGGATGAAAGGCAGACTCCCGTTGGCACGGAGAACTCTTCGCCAGCTCGTAACCGCACCTGTCCCCCCTCCCTGCTCCAGCCACGCTGTGGCTCCCAAAGCCATCCTCTCTACGGTTTCACGGGCCAGCCCCCCCCAGCCCCGGGCCTGGCCAGGACACTCCCCCCCCGGCCTCACCTTCCAGGGTAAAATTCTGCGCCCGCCGGCGGAAGTCCTTCTTCTGCGTCGGGGTCACCAGGTGATCGGGGAGGGAGCCGTCCTCCAGGAACCTGCGGATCTCCAGGATCTTGTGGTCCATGGCTGCAGTGTGCGCCCTTCGGCCCAGGCCGGGGTTCTGGATTCGAGTCCTTACCGGGCCGCCGATGTTCGGGGGACCTGGGCCCCAGGGGGCTCATAGGGTCCGGACGGGAGCTCGGAGAGGAATCTCCCGCAGCCCCGCCCGGTGGGTCCGAGCTCCGGAGAAGCGGGAGAGAGGAGAGGAGGGCTGGGCGTCTGGGGTGGGGGGCGGGAGGAGGGGCCCAGAAGTTCAAGAGCACGCCCCTCCCCTTCCCACCCCCGAGGCAGGCTGCGGCCTAAGGATGGAGGTGGGGGCTGGGGCTGGGCCTGTGGCTAGCGGACGCTCCCCTCCCCACCCTGGACGGCCCGAGAGGTTTCCATTGGCCACGGGGCCGGCGGGACCCTCGAGGCGGAGAGCGACCCTCCCCCACCGCTGCTCGGCGCATCCCGGGGGGAGCGCGCCTGGGCCAGGGGGAGGCGCCTCAGGACCGCGGAGCCTCTCCCCTCCCCCACCTACTGTGGGCCCCAATGCCGGAGCGGCCGCCGCTGCCCTCCGGAAGCGGACCGCGGAGGGACGGGGCAGGTGCCCGGCGGGGGAGGAGGGAGACGCTCCATGAAATGGAGCCGACGGCGGGGCACCGCTTCTTCCTGGAAAGCCCCTTAGCCGGGAGATTCCCATCTGGGGCCGCCCTGGGGCTCCGCGACGCAGGCTCCTTTTCTCCCAGCTGCCCCTCACTCCCCAATGGAAAGCTGGCCATCCCCGGACGACCGGTAACTCCCTCAGTTTTCTCCTCTGTAAAATGGACTTAAGACCTCTCCCTCCCTCCCCACATTTCCTCCCCACCGGGGAGGGGAAACACGGAGTGCGGATTGGCCCGGATTGGCCCGGATTGATTGCCGGCGCTCTCTTCCTTCTGCTTATCAGTTGGTGGTTTTTTAAGCCTTTGACAGGGCTCTGAGGGTGTCACGGGCCCAAGTCACTTCGTGTTTGGGCCTGGGGCAGCCGGATGGATAAAGGCCTGGAATCCGAGGAAAACCAGAGTTCAAGTCCAGCCTCAGACATTTACTGGGTGACCCTGGGCAAGTCACTTTACCCTGCTTGCCTCCATTTCTTTATGAGGTGGAAAAGGGAATGGCAAAGCACTCCAGTATCTTGGCCAAGAAAACACAGCCGGGTCACACCATCCCACACTCCCCTGCAAATGGGCAACCGCAGGGCCAGGCCCGGATTCAAAGCCCTGGACTCCTGGGTGCTCCGGAGCCTCCCCTCCAGCTGGAGGCTGAGTTTCTGGGGAACAGCCTGAAGCCATCCTGGGGGACTGGGAGCCCCCCCCCGCCCCCCCCCCAGGACAGACCACAAAGGCCTTTGGGACTTGGAGAAAGAAACCCATTTGGTTCTTTTCTGGGGCTTCACTGAGAGTCAGCATTTCCTTGAGCCACTGAAGAGCAGGATTCTGAGCTGATTTCCCAGAATGGCCTGGGCCTGGGCTTGGGTGGGAGCCAGCGGGGCAGGCCTGCCTTGTTGCTCCCTGTGTGATCCCGGCTGCGAGTCAGCCAGGTCTCTGGGCCTCTGGGAAATGGGGCGAGAACCCTGCCCGCAGCCCTTCCCTCCCCAGGATGGAAACACCATGGAAATGTGGGGCCTCCCCCTTCCTTCCGGCTCCCTCCCTCCCTCCCTCCCTCCCTCTTCCTTCTTTCTCTCCTTCTTCTATCCCAGTAGCTTTTCCCCTACTTGGGAGCCTGCCCAGCTCTGAGGAGGGGGCCCAGCCTCCAGTCTCCAGCCTCGCCTGGCCCTGCTTTGCTTTCTGGGGTTCCCTGCTGCTAGCCTCCCCACCCCCCTCCTTCACGGCCCTGAACAGGACCCAACGCTGGCCCTGGCTCCAGCCAGTTCCTGTGGAGCATTGTATCTGCGCCCCCAGCAGGTCTCTCTTCCCATCCGAGCCTCTGCTCAGCCCTCTGGGCCTCTCTTTCTCAAGCCTCAGTGGCCTCGGCTGTGAAATGGGGATAACAGGGGTGCGGGACTCCACACCTCCCAGGGCAGCTGGGGAGGAAGTGTATTATCAACCCTCTGGGTCCTGAGGACACTAGCAGCATTTGGGGGAGGCCGGAGAAAAGGGGAGCTGGGAGCAGGCCTTTTTTGACAGATGGGGAAACTGAGGTATAGAGACCAGGTTTCCTTCCTCATAGGCTGGGGGAGGTCTTTCCTGAGCCTCATGACTGCTATGGATTTGGGGGGAGGGGGGTCTGTCCTTCATCCTCACTAGGGTCATAGCCAGGGGGGAGGAGGGGGTGGGTCCAGACTGAGCAGCATGTGGCATCTCCCAAGGTGGCCGCTGCCCAGGACCTAGACTAAAGGGGAGATGCTATTGTTTCCCTTTTCCAAAGGGCTGAGAGGAAAGGCGGGGAGGGAGGATGGGGAGACCAGAGAGAACTGGTGGCCCCTGGACGCTCTGCCCAGCCTGGCATAGCCTGCCCCTGCCTGACCCTGGCATTCCTCCACCTCCCCTGCAGGCACAAGCTCCCCCTGCCGGAGGGAAAGGCCACCCGGCTCCCCTCCCACTCTGCTCCCCTTTCCCAGCACCCAGGCCTGTGGCTCACATCCAGGAGCAGCTATTGTTACTCTGGAAGCTGCTTCCTCCCAGGGAAGGCTGGTTCCAGGGACACCCTGTCCTCACCCAGCCCCTTCCCTCCTACCCTCCCACTCCCAACCCCAAGGAAGGCTGCCTGAGCTGCTCTCTCTCAGGGTGGGGAAAAGGGAAGCTGCCCCAACTTCAGGAGTGCCCTGGTTCGGGTGCCCAGCCCCAGCCCCCCACCTAGCTGGATGACTGCCCGGGATGCCAGCCCACCCACAGAGGTGCCAGGAGATTAGGCTAACTCGGGGAACTCTCTGGGCTCCCTGCCCTTGTCCCTCCTGGGCACACACACACACAACCCACCTCCCAACCCAGAGAAACTGAGGCAGAGACCAGGGAAATGGCAGCACTTCCTAGCAGAGGGAGGGAGAGAGGGAAGGAAGGAAAGAGAAGGAAGGACAGAAGGGAGGAAAGAAGGAAGAGAGGGAGGGATAGGAGGAAGGGAAGAAACAAAAGAAGGAAGAAGAGAGAAAAACCAGAAAGAGGGCAAGAAAGGGAAGAAAGGAGAGGAGGAAAGAGGGAAGGGAAGGGAGGAAAGAAGGAAGAGAGGGAGGGATAGGAGGAAGGGAAGGATGGAAGGGAGGGAGGAAGAGAAAAAAGAAGGAAGGAGGAGAGAGGGAGGGATAGGAGGAAGGGAAGGATGGAAGAAACAAAGGAAGAGAAAAGGAAGGGAAGAAGGAAGGAGAGAAAAACTAGAAAGAGGGCAAGAAAGGGAAGAAAGAAAGAAAGGAGAGGAGGAGGGAAGGAAGCCCAGCTCTAGAAGGAGCTCATTCTTAGAAATGCATGCAGGTGAGGTGTCTGGACAGAGGCCACACCCCACCCCACCCCCTTGGAATCTCCCCATCTCCCCTCGGGGTCTTGATGCTTTGACTGGGGGGCCGGACCAGAGAGGAAATGACTGAATAAAAGAGAATTCTTTATTTAAAAAAACTGAGTGGAAAGTGGTGGGCTGAAGGGAGGCCGGACCTCTGAGCCCTAGAGAAGAGAAGGCGGGCTCCCCTTCCGGTCCGTCCAGGCTCCGAGCTGCGGTGGGCGGGCGGGATGGAGAGGAAGGCAAAGAAGTGAAGGTCTAGGAAAAGACCCGGGTTCGGAGTTTGCCTTCCCGCTTTATGATCTTGGACCAGGAAATGAGAAGGGGACAGCTGAGTGGCACAATGGTTAGAGCACTAGGGTTGAGATCTGGAAGATCAGAGTTCAAATCCAGCCTCGGCCACTTGCACGCTGTGTGCCTGTGCAAATCCTTTCATCCTGTCTGCCTGTTTCCTCTTAGGTCAAATGAGCTGGAGAAGGACGTGGCCCACCGCCCCAGCATCTTAGCCAAGAACTTGCAGACCTCCGAACACCCTCTTTGGGCTGGAGGGAGAGCCCTGGGGATCCCTTGGTGGGGGTGGGGCGCTTAGCCGGGGGACCGTTTGGGTTTGTAGATTTGGCTGCGGTGGATAAATTGGTTTCTTCTCCTCCCCCCCCCACGTGGATACCCTGTAGGCTCTCCGCCCCTAGAAATTCCTCCCGGAGTCTGAATAAACCTCTGGTGCACTTATCCAATTACCAGCTGAATGGAAGCTCCCTGAGGCCAGGGGCGGGCTCGGCCCTTTCTTTGTAAACTGGCGCCCACGTGGGCCGGCCTCCGGACCAGCTGGCGGATGGATACCTACGGTTGGCCGTGGGTGGAGGGCATTCATTCGTTCATTCTTTCTTTCTTTCCCTGGACCCAGCATCTTCGGCGTCGGAAAAATGCGGAATTCCCATCCTGGCCGCCCGTTTGGAACGGGCAGGTTTTTCCGGCTTTTTTTTTTTTTTCGGGGTAGGGCGAGAGGGTGGAGATCTCATGGGGACCATTAAAACTTTGCTATGTGTGACCCTGGGCAAGTCACTTGACCCCCATTGCCTAGCCTTTACCACTCTTCTGCCTTAGAACCAATACCCAGTATTGACTCCAAGACGGAAGGTGAGGGCTTAAAAAAATAAAATAAAATAAAATAAAACTTTGCTAGCTGAGGCTGCAAGGCGGCTCAGTGGATAGAGCCAGGAAGACCTGGGTGCCAATCTAGCTCCCCACACGTCCTAGCCGGGTGACCCTGGGCAAGTCATTCAACTCACTGCCTCCCCCCGACCGCCCTTCTGCCTCCGAACTGAAATTCAGTCTCAATTATGAGATAAAGACTGAGGAAACGTTTCTCCTAGCCACCCGCCAAGCTGGGTCTTGGGTCATTATTAAAGAAGGATTGACGAGATTCTATATTCTTTATACTTCTAGATAAAACACAGCATTATATATAGTATATTTAACATGGCATTATTTATACTTTATTACTATGCTATATATGATATATCTAATAGCATATAAAGGAAATACTAGCGCAGTAACAGCGTTTATAGTATAATACAGTATTGATAGTATAGACTATTGTATTTATAGTATTATGCCTGGTATTTAGACTACTAATATAATGCTTATGGTATATTTAATATATAGTATTGTTTATGGTAGAATATAGTATTTATATTACATATTGTATTATTTATGCTATTAATATAATGTTTATAGTATTGAATATATCGTATTTGTAATAGAATATAGTCTATATTACATATTGTATTATTTATGCTATTAATGTAATGTTTATAGTATTGAATATGTAGTATTATTTATAATAGACTATAGTATTTATATTACATATTATATTTATACTATTAATATAATGTTTATAGTATTGAATATATCGTATTTGTAATAGAATAGTTTATATTACATATTGTATTTATGCTATTAATATAATGTTTATAGTATTGAATATGTAGCATTATTTATAGTAGATTATAGTATTTATATTATATTGTAGTATTTATACTATTAATACAGTGTTTAATAATATTTACTACATACTCTAGGATTGAATAGACTAGTATTTATGGTAGAATATAGTATTTATATTACATATTGTATTATTTATACTATTAATATAATGTTTATAGTATTGAATATATCGTATTTGTAATAGAATATAGTCTATATTACATATTGTATTATTTATGCTATTAATGTAATGTTTATAGTATTGAATATGTAGCATTATTTACAGTAGACTATAGTATTTAGATTATATTGTAGTGTTTATACTATTAATACAGTGTTTGATAATATTTACTACATACTCCAGGACTGAATAGACTAGTATTTATGGTATGACTAGTGTTGCTGGGACTTTACACATAGTGTGATGCGCCGTATAATACGGTATTTACGGTATTGCCTATTTCTCGCACTAAGATGGTCCAAGGTCCGGAAGGCACTTTCCCTGGGAGTCGGGCGCATTTATTAATCGCCTCCTGGGTGCCCGGCGCCTGTTAGCTATCTCTAGGCAGGACCCCAGCCCCCCGCAGACCAGATCAGCGGGAGGCCCTTGAATCTAGCGGCCTTCAGGGGGCGCCAGCGTGCACAGAGCGCCGGAGCTGAAGGGAAAGCCGGGGCT
This sequence comes from Monodelphis domestica, assembly GCF_027887165.1. NCBI lineage: Eukaryota > Metazoa > Chordata > Mammalia > Didelphimorphia > Didelphidae > Monodelphis > Monodelphis domestica. The sequence goes on along the minus strand of NC_077229.1, from coordinate 20,430,967 downwards.
TCGGGAGTTCCAATCCAGCCTCGGGCGCTTGGAGCTGGGGGACCCTGGGCCAGCCACTTGCCCCAGTTGGCTCATCTGTCGAGTGAGCCGGGGAGGGGAATGGCCCAGCGCTCCCGTCTCCCTGCCCGAAATGGGGTCTCCAAGGGCGGAGCTGGCTTTCAGGGGGATTCTGGGAGGAGGCGGGATGGCGACTGGGGTCGCCCCCTCGGACTGGACTGTCTTCTCCCGAGTCTGCCGGACTGGCATCCAGGAGGCACTTAATGGATGTTGCTGGATAAACAAATGGCTGACGAGGAGGAGGAGGGTGAGAGTTCGACCAAGGAAGCCGAAGCCAGGAGCCAAGCGATGGGAGAGATGGTCGGAGGACCAGCCAGGCTGGGGGGAGGGGGGGGTGCCTTTGTTAAGCCCGTTATAGCCTCTCTAGCCCTTGGGAGGGGGTCATTATTAGATTCCATTTTACAGGGAGGGAAACTGAGGCAGCCAGAGGTGCTGTGACAGCTGGGAAGGATCTGAGGCTGGATTTGAATCGAGGTCCCCATGCACTATCCACTGGGCTACCCAACAGAGAGAAGAGGGGAAGGGCAGAGAAGGGCTTTGAATGCCAAATGAAGGATTTGAACTCTGAATTGGGAGATGCTGGGAAGCCACCATGGTGGCCCCCAACCACCAAGTAGTTCAGTAATCCAGCTGGGTGGCTCAATGGATGGAGAGCCAGGCCTGGAGACATATGACTTCAGGTTAGGGCTGGAGAGCATCAACCTAGAAATGATCCCTCAGTCCACAGTGGATAGAGCCCTGGGCTTGGACTCAGCAGGGACCTGGGTTCAAATCCAGTCTCGGACACAGAGAAGAAACTGTATAACTCTGGGCAACTCTGCCTCGGTTGCCCTAACTGTCATATGGGGATAACTGTCTCAGGGCTATTGTGAGGATTAAATGAAATAATGTATTCTTTAAATTATATATTTACAACAGTTAAAAATCATAATAACATGTAATAGAATTAATTAGTATAAGCATATTTTTCATACTTCTATTTTATGACACTTGTAAGTGCCTGGTACATAGTAAATGCTGTATACCCACTAGCTATTATTTTCATTATGACTAATAGCTGCATGACCTTGGGCCAGTCTTCTGTCTCTGAGCTTCCTGTGTAAAACGTAGCCCCTTCCTCCTCCTCAAATACATGGGCTGCGCCACCTCTCCCTAAAGGTTCCTTCTAGCTCTAACCTTTGGGGTACTCTAAAGCACAGTGAGGTTTGGGAACCTGTAGGGGCCCCCAGACTCTTTTAGGGGGTCAAAGCTTTGAGCATTACGAACAGTTTACGTTTCTAACGTAACACGTCAACAGAGGGCAGCTAGATGGCGAAGTGGACAGAGTGCCAGGTGTGGAATTGGGGAAAACTCATCTTTCTGGGTTCTAATCCAGCCTCAGACACTTCCTAGCTGTGAGACCCTGGACAAGTCACTTCATCCTGTGGGCCTGTTTCTTCACCTGTCAAATGAGCCAGAAAGAGATGGGATCCCCTTCCAGGATGTTTGCCAAGAAAACCCCAAAAGGATCACAAAGAGTCAGACATGCTTGACACCGAAGAACAAACATGTCGCTAGACTTCTGTGTAAGCCGGAGCTCTGGGGGAGAAGGTCGCGGATCACAAGGGGGTCCTGAGACCCCTGAAGCACAGCCCCCCCCCCTAGACCTCCTCTCCCCTTCGGTGGCCCCTGGTCACAGCCTCGCACGACAGGGATTCCCCAGATCCCCTCCATCGACTCCACTCGCTCCCATAACCTACTGGGTAGAGGTGGCCTCATCCTTGGTCTTACCCCGCAGGTGGTCCATTTCCACGGCCAAGATCTCCGATTTCCTTTACTGAACCATCTTTTTTCCTCTCACTCGGCCCTAAACCTTCATCCTCACTGTGGAGGTGAGGCCATTTCCTCCACTCGGAAACCCAAAGCAAGCTGCAGGAGGTCCAGAAGGCCTTTAGGCAGACAGAAGCTTTTCTTCTTTCTTCCTTCATGCCTTCCTTTCATTTTTCCTTCTTTCCCTCATGCCTTCCTTATCTTTCTTTCATGACCCTTTTCCTTCTTTCCTTCATATCTTCTTTTTTTCCTTCTTCCTTCCATTCTTTCCTTTCCTCTTTTTTCCTTCTCCCTTCTATTTTCTTTCCTCATGCCTTCCTTTTCTGTATCTTTCCTTTATACCTTTTCCCTTCCTTTCCTCTATGTCTTCCTTTTTTCCTTCTTCCATTCTTTCCTTGCCTTTCTTTTTTCTTTTCCCTTTCCTTCTTCCCTCCTGTTTTCTTTCCTCATGCCTTTCTTTTGTCTTTCTCTCATTCCTTTTCCCTTCTTCTTTCCCTCCATTCTTTCCTTCATGTCTTCCTTCTCTTTCTTCCATTCTTTCTTTCCTTTTTTCCTTCTCCCTTCTTTCCTTCATGCCTTCCTTTTCCCCTTCTTCCTTCCCTCCATTCTTTCCTTCATGTCTTTCTTTTTCCTTCTTCCTTCCTTTTTTCCTTCCTTCTAATCTTTCTCCCTATGCTTTCCTCCTTTTCCTTATCTCTCATGTCTTTTTCTTTCTTCCCTCCTTCCTTCCTTCCATTCTTTCCTTCTTCCTTCATGCCTACCTTCTTGTCTTTCTTATTCTTTCCTTCCTTCCTTTTCTCTTTCCTTCATTCCCTTATGGTTGAAGCTCCTTTCTGAATGCTGGCATAGAAGCTGCCCTGAATTCAGCCACCAACTGGCCTAGGTGATCCTGAGTAAGCCCCTTGGCCTCACGGGTACTTCCGGGCCCAATGGGCCCTTCCAGATGTGATGTTCTTTGGGCCCTGGCGCTCCCTACCTAGAGAAGAATAAATAGGTCACCACCCCCTCCCAGAGAGCCGGAAACAGCCATGAGGAGGAGGGAGCCAGCAGGCAACTTCCCCTTTCAGAATCCACACTAGGTTGGGCCCTTTGGTGCCAGGGCGAGCTGGGATAGCTTGGCAGGCCCAGTCCCAACCCCACCACCTCCCCACTCTGTAAACAAACAGCTCAGGGAACCCCCAACACATGACATCCAGCCAGCTCCACCTAGCAGCAGGAAACGCAGGGGTGGAATCCCGGGCATCATCGAGGGGGCAGCCTGTATGAAACCCAGATTGTGGAGGTTGGGCATGGGAGGAGCCCTGAACGGGCCAGGGTGGGGGCGCAATGGGGGCTCTGCCACCCTCTGCCCAGGGCTCGGTTTCTACTCTGTAACACAGAGATCCTATCCTTAGTGGATCTAGTCTCACCCTGGCACACAGAGGGGCCTCTGGTAGGGGTGGGCAGCTTGGCATGCTGAGAGGGAAGAAAGGCAACGAGATCAGCACCGGAAGATAGCTTCCAGGCCGATCTGGGCCAGCCCTCTTCTTTTACAGTTGAGGAAACTGAGGCCACGAGAGGCTCGGGGAGCATGGCTTCTCCAGCATGTCGCTAATGCGCTTTCCTCTGTCCCCAAAGGCCTTGGAGGAGGCTGAGTGATGTTTGAGGGTGCACTGGGGGGGGGTGGCCCAGGCCCTGCCCCGTCCTCATGATGCCACAATTCCACCCAGCAAAGGGAGAGGCCACAGTGCTCTAGATAACCCGGTTTATTTCTGTACAAAACCATTACTTTACACAAAGAGAACCTATCCCCATACCTCTTCCCCCTAAGGAACGGGCCTCCTGTGCCCACCCCCCCAGGGCAGGCTGATGCCTCATCCCAGCGGAGGCCCTTCCCTCCCTGTGGGCCATCCAGCGAGCGGAGCCCAAGCCCGGGACGGTGGCAGCAGACTGGTAGGGCTGGAGGCTCGGGGTCAGAGGGAGGTCTGGCCCCCCCACCCCGGGCACGGCGAGTTGGGGAAAGCCCCACTGGGGCGATAGGAAGCACTTGATCTCACTGTGGCCAACGGGCGCCTGAGGGCCCGGGGACTGGCCTAGAGGACGGATGCTCGGCCGTCCTCTGGGCAGAGCGGCCCGTCTGGGCCGGGGCCCAGCACTAGAGAGAATAAATAGTCCCAGGGCTGAGGAGCTCGCCACAGACACAGGGAGTGCTGGGAAGGTGGAGGCTCCCAGCCCGCTGAGGGCCGGCAGACCCCCTCCCCGTCCCCCAAGCAGCATGGCGGCCTGCCCTGGCCTCTGAGCCGAGATCGAGACAGGTGGAGGGGGCTCCCCTCTGACCGTGAGGGAGAAGAGGACGGCCCGGGCCCCGAAGAGCCTCGCTGCAGCCCAGGAAGGAGAGGAGCCGAGCTCCCCGGGGCCATCGAGCGCCAGGGCCTTCCTCCTGTCTCAGAGGCTTCTCGGCCACACCACCAGCCCCTGCTCCTGGCCACCCCTGAGGGGGGAAGGGCCTCCTGGAACGTCCCGCCCAGCCCTAAGGAAAAGAGAAACTGAGGAAGCGGGGACCCCGGCCCTATTACAAGTAAGTGTCTTCGCTCTCCTGGGAGGTCAGGCTCTCCTTGGAATGACGGGGCGAGTCCTTGGCGTCTGCGTCCCGGGGCTGCGGGGCAGTGCTGGGGCCCGGGCCCTGGTCAGGGGCCTCTGGGCCAGGGCTGCCGCCCTCACTGGGCAGCTCTGGGGCCGGGCCGGGCTGCTGACCCTTCTGCCGTCTGGCCTTCTCCTTCATGGCCTTCTGGTGCTCCTTCTCTGCCTGCTTCTGCTGCTTGCTCTTGGTGCCCGGGGCTGGCAGCTGGGTGCCCGGGGGCAGGCGGATGGAGGGCGAGGGCTCCAGCGCCTTGCGGGGGGCCGGCTCTGCCTCACTGATGGCCTTGGCCCCGTGGAGCCTGGGCTGCGACTGGCACTGCAGCTCGCCCCGGGTGTCCTTCCACTTGCGGAGCTGGATCAGGTGCTCACGCTCGATCTGCCTCTCGGTCACTGGCAGCTCGATGACCTGGGGGCAGAGGCCAGAGCGGGAGAGAAGGGCCTGGTGAGTGCCCAGCCGGACCCGGGCTCCTGAGCTCCCAGCCTCCTGACCCCCAGGCTCCCAGCCTCCTGACCCCCAGGCTCCCAGGCTCCCAGCCTCCCAGCTCCCTGGCCTCCAGGCTCCCAGCTCCCAGGCCCCCGGGCTCCCAGCTCCCAGCCTCCTGACCCCCAGGCTCCCAGCTCCCTGGCCTCCAGGCTCCCAGCCTCCCAGGCTCCCAGCTCCCTGGCCTTCGGGCTCCCAGCCTCCCAGCTCCCTGGCCTTCGGGCTCCCAGCTCCCTGGCCTTTGGGCTCCCAGCTCCCAGCCTCCCAGGCTCCCAGCTCTCTGACCCCAGGGCTCCCAGCTCCCCAACCTCAGGGCCTCAGCTCCCTGGCTCCCTGGCCCCTGAGCCTCAGCTCTCTGGTCCCCACTCTCAGTGCCCCATTTTCCCAGCTCCCTGGTGCCTGCCAGCCCACCTCTAAGCCCTCCCACCCTCCCCCAGCAGCTGGTCATACCTCCTGCACCAGGAAGGCCTCCTGCATGATCTTGGGGTTCAGGCTGCGCAGCCGCTCCATGGTCTCGTACTGGCCCTGGCAGGCCTTGAGCTTGTCGGAGGAGCCCAGGCTGTGCTTGAGCAGCACCAGGCCCACCCGGAAGAGTATCTTGACACCTGTGGGGATGAGGAGAGGTCAGAGGCCAGGCTCGGCGGGCACCCTGGCCACTCTCTCTCTCCTGCCTCCTCCTGTGTCCTCAGTGCCCAAAGCAGGCACGAGAAACCCTGACTGGCTATCTCCAGGCCCAGAGAAGGGGTGGCCTCCTGTGCTAGTGAAGGCCTTTCCCATCCCTGTGACACTGTAGGACCAGCAGCACGAGCAGGCAATAACCTTGGTTCTCCAATGAGGAAACTGAGGCACAGAGGCCTGAAGCCAACTAGTTCAGCTTCACAAGCTCCGAATTTGAACCCAGGACCAGGTGCTCTCCATTCACACCCCCACCCCCACAGAAGGCCATGCTCTGGCCAAGGACAGGCCTTCCCACTTGGGGGGAGGGACTGGGTGGCCAGGCCTTCCCCATCTTGCAGCCAAGGGGAACCAGGGACAATGGGGTGACTGGAGTCCAACACAGGACCTGAGTTCAGATCCTGCCCAGACTGCGGGCAGGAAGGAGCGGTCTTTCGGCCCCACAAAGTCCAACAGGGTATGGGGTGGCGCCGCAGTCATCCTGAGATCCTGAGCTCTAGATCTGGGACAGACTTTGGGGGCATCTAATGCACCCCGATTCCCTTCCACCTCCCAAGAGGCCCAGAGACTCCCGTGAGTGGAATCTGAACCCGAGTCTTGCTTCGGCGGCCTCCTCTCCCAGGTGGGCCCTTGGAGGAGGGAGCCAAACCCCGCCGGACACAGGCCAGGGCAGAGCGGGCAGAGCCGGCGTGCTCCTTTGTGGCGGGCACCGGCCTCACGCGGCCGGACTAAGCTCGGCGCCAGGCTGTGCCAGGGCGGCCGCCGTGCCCCCGGGGCGCCGCGCGGGGCTCCCGTACCTTCGCAGAAGAACATGTCCCAGACGCGGAGCACCGAGCTCCAGGGCAGCGTGCGGGAGAAGGCGCACATGAACCACTCGGTCATGTACAGGATGGGGTCGATCTTCTGCTTGCTCAGGTGTTTGTAGGCCACCGGAGACACCTTGTGCAGCAGCGAGAACAGGATCTCCCCGTCCAGCTGGATGGCCTCCTGCGGAGGGCAGCGCGTGAGCGGCCGGCCTCCCCCCCCTCCGGCCTCGCCCCCCCCCTCCGGCCTCGCCCCCCCCCGGCCCCTCCCGCCGGGCCGCGTCCAGCTCACCAGCTTCTCGCTGTAGTAGCCGGGCAGGTACTTCTCACAGATCTGCACGAGGCACCAGAAAGCTTGCTGCGGCGGGAGAAGAGGAGTCAGGCCGGCCCCGGCCCGCCGCCTCCCGACCGCCCCCCCCCCACGCCCCCCCCCCCAGGGAACCCCCCCAGACGGGCCCAGAGGGCTACCTCAGCAGGCATGTGCATGAGCAGGACGGCCGCCACGGGGGCCTGGGCCTGGCAGTAGCCCTCCTCCGGCCTGTACAGCGTGTAGGCCTTCAGCACTCGGAACAGGTCCTGTTGGCTGCAGAAGAGGGACAGCCGCTGACCCGGGGCCCCAGGGGTGGGGCTGGACATCGGCTCCAGCCAGGAGAAGCTGCCGCCGTCGCCCACGTCCTCGCTCCCGAGGGGTCTGCTGCCGGCCGGCACCGGCGAGGAAAACGAGGCCCCGCAGAAAGGACCCTCCCGGGGTCACCCGGGGAGGACTCGGCCAAGAAGCGGCCTCTGCTTGGCCCCTGCCAGGGCTCGGGGACCTCCCTGCTGGCAGCCTCCAGCCTCTCCTCTCGCTGGATCCCCAAGCCCCAGGGAGGCCCCGAGACACAGCATGTGGCTCAGGCTCGGGCCTCCTCCGCACCCGCCTTCTCCCATGCCCAGCTGCTGCCCCTGGGGCCCTGGTGACAGCCCTCTGCGCCATGCCCCCTGCCCAGGCAAAGAGGCCCCCCAGCTCCCCGCAGCCCAGCCCCGGCCTCGGGCCCGGGCAGAACGCTGACCCAGCGCTGACGCAGGGTGTCATGATGAAGTCTTTGTCCTCCGACAGGCCTGGGCCTGAAGCAGCTTTGTCGAGTCCCACCAGCGCTTCGCCCTTTCCCAAACCTCCTGTCTGTGGCAGACAGACCTTCCAACCCCAGCTCTCAACCTAGACCAGCCTAGCTCCCTCCCAGGCCTGACACCCCTGTTCGAAGGCCCCTCCCAGGCCTGACACCCCTGTTCTAAGGCCCCTCCCAGGCCTGACACCCCTGTTCTAAGGCCCCTCCCAGGCCTGACACCCCTGTTCGAAGGCCCCTCCCAGGCCTGACACCCCTGTTCTAAGCCCCCTCCCAGGCCTGACACCCCTGTTCTAAGGCCCCTCCCAGGCCTGACACCCCTGTTCGAAGGCCCCTCCCAGGCCTGACACCCCTGTTCTAAGCCCCCTCCCAGGCCTGACACCCCTGTTCTAAGCCCCCTCCCAGGCCTGACACCCCTGTTCTAAGGCCCCTCCCAGGCCTGACACCCCTGTTCTAAGGCCCCTCCCAGGCCTGACACCCCTGTTCTAAGCCCCCTCCCAGGCCTGACACCCCTGTTCTAAGGCCCCTCCCAGGCCTGACACCCCTGTTCTAAGGCCCCTCCCAGGCCTGACACCCCTGTTCTAAGCCCCCTCCCAGGCCTGACACCCCTGTTCTAAGGCCCCTCCCAGGCCTGACACCCCTGTTCTAAGGCCCCTCCCAGGCCTGACACCCCTGTTCTAAGGCCCCTCCCAGGCCTGACACCCCTGTTCTAAGGCCCCTCCCAGGCCTGACACCCCTGTTCTAAGGCCCCTCCCAGGCCTGACACCCCTGTTCTAAGGCCCCTCCCAGGCCTGACACCCCTGTTCTAAGGCCTCTCCCAGGCCTGACACCCCTGTTCTAAGGCCCCTCCCAGGCCTGACACCCCTGTTCTAAGGCCCCTCCCAGCCATGACACCCCTGTTCTAAGCCCCCTCCCAGGCCTGACATCCCTGCTCTAGGCCCAGCTCTACCATTTCCCCTTTAAGGGTCCCTGCTGGCAGGAGTGGCCCCAGGCCCCGGGTCACCAGTGGGGCCCCGTGTCCTCAGCCCTCCTCTCCTCTCCTCGGTCCCAGGAGGCCCCGTGTCCCTGCTCCAAGTCCCGTCTCCCAGGAAAAGAGCCCATAAATTCATTCAAAGTGAACGAAGGCTAACGTGCCAGGGTGCTCTCTCAAGGGAAAGAATCTCTAATGGTGGGGTTTCAGGCAGGCATCAGCCAACAGAGGGACTTCATTTTCTGGCCCTGCTGGAACTCCCCCAGCCCCAGGCCCCCCCATTTCCTCCCCTCGAGCCTGGGAGGGCCCCTCTTTGAGCCCTGTGCCCAGCGCCCAGTGGGTGCTCCATGCCTGCCAGCTACCCCTGCTGCAGACTCCCAGGAGCCCGCTCTGCTCACCCGTGGCCCCCGCGGGACACAAACATCTCATGGAAGGGGAATTGTCGGTGCAGGTCTCTCTCGATCACATCCAGCCATTTGGGGTCTCCTGGGGAGAGGTCCAGCTCCTGGAAGGAGAGGGGCTACGTGGGAGGGGACGCAGAGGCCGGGGGCACCTGGCCCAGCCGATCAAGAGCAGGCAGGGGAGAAGAGAGGCCGCCATAAGCTGGGAGACGTCCCCAACTCACCCTCCCCAAAGGGATGCTGACCAGGAGAGGCCCTTCACGGCCTCCACATGGTCTTCTTCTAACCTCAAGAGCCATTTCACTTTAAGGCCTCAGTTTCCAACGCTGTAAAAATGGGGAGATTGGAACAGTCTGGCTCTAAGAGCTCTACCAGTGGAGCAGGAGGCCCTGGGCACCCCAGCCCTGAGAAGAGCAAAGCATTTCAAGGGCCTGAGGGGACGGTATGCCCAAGCCATTGCCCTGGGCATTGCCAGGGGCTCTGTCATCTTGGTGCCCTCTGGCTAGCCCCATTCACACCACCTCCCACACTTTCCAGCTCCTACTTGGGGAACAGCCATCAAACCAACACAGCCTCTCCCAGAAAGGCCCGGCCACCCCGCTGGCCCACTGGCAGCCCTGCCCTCCATCTGTGCTCTATAGCCCAGGCCTGGCCCAGGGCCTCCACACGGGCATCACCCAGCCCTCTGCCCTCCCGGATGCTGGATTTGTTTTGTGAGGGCGGCAGGAAAACGCTCAAGGAAGAGGCCGGAGAGCAAACAGGGACCGAGCGCAGGTCTGCCCCACGTGCCAACTCCCAGCGACTGACAGGGGAGCCTCTGATCGCCGTGGCTGCCTAGGGGTCGCCTGGGAGTAGAGCTTCCCAGGGGACGGAGGCGACCAGGCGTTTGCCCCCGTCTGCACTGACTGTGCGCTCCCTTCCAAGCCGCCTTCACGGGGAGGGCATTGCCCCCCCAGGCACAAGGAGCGCTCTTTCTGGTCTTTCTGCCTCCAGCCTGGCAGGGGCCCGCGTGCTAGAGAGGAAGGGCCCTGTGGGCAATCCCCCGGCTCTCGGAGGAGCCCTCCCCTGGCTCAGAGCAGAGGCACAAGGCACCCTTCCAGCCCCGGGCAAGCTTCCCTCCTGGCCCTTCCTGGGGAACAGGTTTGACAGGTGCGTCTGGGCTGCGGGCTGAGCCACTAAAGCTGCCCTCCTGAGCAATTCTGGGCTAGCCGGCCCTGACCGGCCCTTTAGCGTCATCTCTCCTCGGCCACATGGGCCTGCAGCCTCCCCACTGTGACCCGGAAACGGCAGTGGGGGAGAGGGGAGCAGGGGCTGCTTCTTACATCAAACTTGCCGGGATTCTGCTGGAGCTTCACCTTCCCTCCTGACAGGTACTGCCAGGCCCGGCCCCGCAAAGACGGCGGGATCCCCTTCTGGCACCGCAGACGGATCTGGAAAGAGACGGAATCGCTGTTGAGGGCTGAGGGGAGGAAAGGGGGACGGGAGCTAAGAAGGGGTGGCTCTCGGAGCCCCGGCGGCTCTGGGGTCCCTTCCAGTCCTCTCTAAGACCGAGGCCGAGGGCAGGGGGCTCTCGGAGCACCCGCACTCGCCCGGCACACCTACAGGGAGGGCTGCTGCCATCTCGGTTCTCTTTTTACGTGCCTGAAAAGTCAGCTGGGCCCCCGTCTACTTTTGTGAAGTGAAAAACAGATCTCCAGCTACCCGCCAGAAGGGATCCAGGGGATTCCAGGCAGCATTCTTTGGATTCTAGACTGACACTACCTACATGAACGGCCTTGGGAGAAGCCACCTGACCCCCCTCGCCACAGATCTGGAAAGGAAGGGTCAGCCCCGTGGCCTGGGCCAGGCCGGCCCTGCCCACTCACTCACTCACTCACTCCTTCCTTCCTTCCCTCATTCCTTCCTTCCTTCCTTCCTTCCTTCCTTCCTTCCTTCCTTCCTTCCTTCCTTCCTTCCTTCCTTCCTTCCTTCCTTCCCTCATTCTCTCTCCTTCCCTTCCTGCCTGTCTCGTCCATCCTTCTTGCCTTCTTCCCGCTGGGTGTCCCCTACTCCCAGAGCCTCAGCCGCCCCCCCAGTCTGGGCCAGCTCACCCCCCCCCAATTCACGCCAAATTTAGTGCAGATGCCCGGTCGGCTCAGGCCTCTCGCTGGCTCCACGTCCCGCCCAGTCCATGGGGCTGCCTCTCCCGGCATCCTCAGTCCCCAGAGCAGCGCCGGCCCCTCCGAACGGCTCACTTGGCCCCTCCAGCTCTAGATGGAGGCTGCCCTGAGGAATGCCGGCCGGGCCTCTGGCTGGGCACCAGCAGGATCACGGGGTTCCTGCTGCCCAGCCCAGCACCTGAGACGGAAGCCAGCCACAGGGCCTGCCCTCCCCCGATCTGTTTGAGCCGAGGTCCAGGGAGGGATCCAAGGGCTTGGGCCTGCTCCCCTCCCCCCGGCTGCACCCATCTCAGAACGGACAAGGAAGGGAAGAAGCGGGGGCTGACGACACCAAAGGCCAGATTCCAGTTGACAGGATAAAGCACGCATGACGGCGGGCCCAAAGGAAGGGGGCTGTTTGGCATGAGGCGAGCCGAGTGGTGGCAGAGAGGGGTCCAGGGGACTCTCCCCGGGCCAGCCCAGGACTCTGGAGGGGGACGCCAACACCAGTAACTCTCGGATAGCACACGGGGGGGGGGGGGGGGCAGGAAAGGCGATGAGGGACCCGGCACCCCCGGAGGGTGTTTGCTCAAGGTCCCGCCATGATGAGTCGTCCGAGTCGCGCTTCCACCCAGGCCGCTTCTCTGCTTCCCAAGGGGGACGTCGGAGCAGCGGGAAGAGGGCAAAGGACAAGAGCAGGCCTCAAGGGACAACTGCTTCCGGGGCTTGGGGGGGTCTTGGCAGTGTGTCCAGGAGGATCCTCCCCTCCCGCTTCTGCCCGTCAATCAAAGTCAAGGCTTTGCGCTTGAGAGGAGCGGCGAGGGAGAAGGAAGGGGGGGAGCAGGCGGGCGGTCAGGCTCCTTAGAGGAGTCTGTCTGCCCTTCCAGTAAACCATGAAACACGGATGCGGGTAGAAATCATCCCCGCCCTTACAGGCCTGGGAGCCCGTGCTGGCAGCTCTAAGCCGGGCCTACCCCGCGGGGCCTGAGCAGGCCTCAGAGCTCCACTCCATCCACCTCAGCCCCAAGGTGGCCCGCCTGGCTCCCCGGGCCCTGGCTAGCCAGCTGGCTTGCTTCCCGGCTGTCAGGGAGCCTGGGTTTCCCCTGCAAGCACTGCCCATCCTTGGGTTCTCCTCGGCCCGTGAGCCCCGGGGGACGAAGGCTGGCATCACAGGACAGGTCGCTGGCACTGGCACTGAGGTACACTGCCAGGGACAGAACCTTGTCTGCAGGCCATGAAGAATCCTGCCAAAACGCTCCAGGGAGCCGGGCAGAAGCTTCCGGAGCTGGCCAGGCCCGCTGTCTCCGGGCTGACCTCCTTGGGCCCACCCTGACCCGGAGCCCAGGAGAGGCCATGGAGAGCTCCGACTGGGGTCCTTCGGGCACCGACCAGAGGCGCCGGGCAGCCAGCAACGGTCAAGAGTCAGGGCTGCCCCAGGGACGAGCTGGGAATACCCGGTTTTCCCCCATCTCGGGGGCTGGAAGAATCAACCTCCCCAAAGCAGCGGAGAACCGGACAGAAGGGAACTATGTCCTATGAGTCAGGGTCCGACGGGCCGCTCTCTGGGGTCTTGTCTGGGTCACCATCTCGGACCCCAAATGCCGTCCCCCTCCCAAACTGCCCGCAGGAGCCCAGCCTCGGGAGGGCCTGAGCACCGGCTGCACGGTGGGCAGAATGACACCGATACGGGGGCGATGTGGGGCGCAGAAGGGAGAGCCCAGCCTCAGTGGGGCAGGGCCGACAGGACCCGGGGTGGCAACAGCACGTCGGAGCTGGCCGCGCCCATTCTGGGGTCACCTGGCCAAATCCGCTTGTTTACAGAGGAAGAACCAGAGGCCCAGAAGGGAGAGCGAGCCCCAACTGGCACCCGGGGTTACTGGGGGGAGTGCGGCGGGGCTCCCACCTCCCACAGCCGTCAGGACGGCCTCCAGAGGACCCCCATCCTCAAAGGAGCCCCCCAAGGAGCCTCTTCTCTTTCTTTGAAGAGGCCAAGAAAAGGCCCGGCAGGAGGCACCCCCACAGTAGGGCATGGAAGGGCCACCCCGGCCCCTGGGAGGGCAGATTCAGGGGCCGAGGGCTCGGGGAGCTGATTGGGAAGGAAAAGAGACGCAGCCGCAACTCAGGAGCCCAGAAAACAGGAGTGCCTGTGGGGAAAGAGTCAGGATGCGCAGCCCTCGGGGGCGGAGGAAGAAGGAAGGACGGCCCGACAGGCCAAATGCCAAGAGGGCCGGCAGGGCTGCTCTCACCTTGACTGTCGGCGAGACGGAGCCCCAGAAAGATCTCCAAGTGGCCACCCCCAGGCCCTCCGCCATCTCCGAGGACCCCGGAAAGATTGCGGGGTGAAGGGGCTCCAGAAAAAAGGCCTCCGGGTGCTGCTGCCGCGGGGAGCCACCAGCTCAGCGGGGGTCCGATGGCAGCAGGACAAGCCAGGCCCTCCTGGCACAAACATTCTCCAGCCCAGCAGCTGGGAGGCCAGGGGGAAGACGCCCCCCTGACACACTAGGCCAGGGGCAAGAAAGACCTTGTGAGTTCAGGCCCATTTGGGCTTCCCGTAGGCACCCCCTCCTCTCAGGACTGATAACAAGAGGGGTGCGGCCCCCCAACACATCTGGCCTAGCACCAGGCTGCAAGGACAGGGTGATGCTGAGCCCAACATTCCCTGGGCCCTCTCTGGGGCTCCCCAGCAGAGGGGGCTTGGGCTTTCAGGCCCGGCCAGTCCTCTCCCTGCCCCCCACCCCAGCTCTTCCAGGCCAAGAGGGATCAGGGGTGCACTACCGGGGGTGGAAGGGCAAAGAGAATAACCAAGCGAGCAGCACCAGGCAAGGAGAAGGGCCCGAAGGCTCATGAGTGAAGAGGAACCAGACCTCGAGAGGAAGATCCGCCCTGGCCCAAGCCCCTCATTTGGCAGAGGAAGAACGGGCTCCGACTGAGGCCCAGAATGGAGAAATGACTGGTCCAAGGTCACTGAGAGAGGAGGCTTCCCCTGAACCCACGGGACGCTGGGCTCCTCGGCCTCGGGGAACGAAGCAGAGACCCAGCCTGACTGGGACGCAGCCAAGGCTGGAGGAAGAGGAGGCCCCGGAGGGAGCTACCCAGGCCCCCACAGGCTGAACCCTTCCAGGAGAGAGCGATCCCTTCAAACAAAGGTCCTGAACCCCAGACCCAGGGTCAGCCCCCCACAGCCCCTCGCCGCTCCGGGGCCTCCAGGAGTCACCAAGGGAAGCCCGAGGGCGCAGGCATGGGGAGGACGGTACGAACGGCGGCCCCGGGCTCCGCGGGCAGGATGGGCAGGAAGCGCCTGGGCTGCCAGAGCCTGAATGGCCTTCAAACACCCATTCTGGGGAAAGGACGACGGGATGGCACAAGGAGCGGGGGCTGAAATGGGGAGATGAGGGGAGGAGGGGAGGAGAGCCAGCGTGGAACACGGCTCGGCAAGCATCCCTCCCCAATTCTGGGCGACCTCAGCAGGCTCTCCGAGAAGGCAGGAGAAGCGCAGCCTTGGTCGGAGGCCAGGGCTCGGGGCTGCCCCGCTCAGGGCGTCTGGCCCCCTAAACAAAGCCCAGCTCGATCGTCGGCACACTGGCAGGGGAGCCCCGGGCGGAGGCCAGGAAAAGGAGTCGGAATCCAACAGAGCCTCTGTGGGCCTTCAGGACTCCTTTCCATCTTCCGTTCCCCCAAGCCTGGAACGCTGCCCCTTCCTGACTCGGCAGCCGCAAAAGGCCTAGGACTATGTGCGATGGATTCCTCCGGCCGGGGCCCAGCCCGGGGCCTGGCACAGGGCAGGCACCCCTCAGGGAAGGCCGTCCTCTGCCCTCCCCCCGCACCAGGGCCAGCGGCTCACCCACCTTCTTATGCTTCTTGGCCATCCATTTGTCCCAGCTGTTGAGCATATCCAGCCACTTGGACTCCCTCTGCCTCAGCACTTCCAGCGGCACCTCCTCTAGGCTGTGGGAACCAAAAGCAGGGCACGTCAGAGCGCGGCCTCCGGGCCAGCCCCCCCAGCGGCCCCTGCCCTTCCTGGCGCTGCGCTGCCCCCAAAGCGGGCGGCCTTCCATCGGTGACCCACGACCAGGTCCAGACGGATTTGGGGAATCGCAAAGAACCAGGGAAAGGGGGTGCCTGTGGGCCGAGGAACTACGGTACCGGCGACGCAAGAGACAAAAGGGGGGCTCCAGGGGAGCCGGGGCAGCGAGCGAGCCTTGGGAAGGCCCCCCAGAGACGGTAGACTAGGACTGACTCTGGGGGCTCCGCCGGCCTAGCTGAAGGGATGAGGGCCAACAAGAGCCCCGACAAGGAGCTCCAAGCGCTCACTCCAGCCAGGGCTGCCTCTGCCGTGGTCACTCCTCCCTCCCTCACTAGTTTGGCTGGGGACACGGCCGGCTCTGCTCTCCATTGACCCTTAGAGAGTCTCTCTACTGGGGGCGGCTGGGTGGCTCGGTGGATGGAGAGCCAGGCCTAGAGACAGGAGGTCCTGGGTTCGAATCTGGCCTGGGGTGCTTCCTTGCTGAGTGACCCTGGGCAAGTCCCTCACCCCCCCCCCCGCCCACTGGCTAGCACTTACAGTGGAAGATAAGGGTTTAAAAAAGCTTACTCCCAAATGGCCTGATTAACGAGTCTTTTCCCAGGGCCCAAGAGAGCAGCCACCGACACTGTTCCAAGCGCATGGCGTGGCCCTATCTCTGCACCTCTCTTAGATGTGGATCCACACAGGCATCCCTCCTCCCTCCTCCAGCACCCCATCCCGTTCTGCAGAGACGGGCCCAAAGGCCCCTCGGGGAGCACACCAAGCCCCAGAGGCTGACTCTGTGCCAGAAATCTGCGGATGGCCTTTCCTGGCTGGAAAAGCAAATGCCGCTGGGGAGGGGCGACCGGCGGCCCCCTCTCCCCAGACTGGACCTGGAGAACAGAAGGGCCCCCCAGCACATTCAGGCCCCGGGCCCGCCAGAGGCAGAGGGCTATCTCGCTGGGAGGATGCTCCCAGGGGCCGTGCCCCCGGCCAGAAGCGCTCAAGGACCCAGTTGCCCACTTGGTCCCTGGGCGGCCTGGGGAACAGAAGCCAGAGATCGGGTGGCTCCAGGAGAGCACCCAAAGGTCCCAAGAGTCCTGGAAGGCAGGCAGGGGAGGGATGGGCCCATCTCACAGACAAAGCCAGGGTCACCCCGGAACTGACCGGCAGAGCTGCCAACAAAGAGCTCCTGAAGGCCGAGTCAACAGGCCGGGCAGCCGGAGGTGCCAGGGGCTGGGGTGGACACACTCTGTTCATCCCTCAGTCACCAGAGCTACCAGAGGGCACAGCATGAACCGCGCTGGCCCGTATCCCGGGGGGGAGGGGGAGGGAAGGACAGGTGCCTGGCTGGGCACTCAGGGAGATGACCAGAAGCCCAAGAGCCACCGAGGCCTACAGGAGGAAAGAAAACCTTCCAGAGAGCAAGGAGAGGCCCGCCAGCCGCCCCCCAGGCTCAGCGGCGGCCCACTCGAAGTGCTGGCCGGGCCGGGGGCCAGGCTTGACCCCCAGCCCGCCCGCCTCGGCTCCCCTGGACGGGGCAGCGGCACCTTGGCAAAGCCGCCTTCCTCCTGCTGGCGTGACGCGGTGTCCAGTGCCGGCATTTTTAACTGCGGGATTTATGAGTTCAGCAGGCCTGGGACAGGCGAGGAGGATGGGGCGAGCGGGAAGCCCAGAGGCTGGGGGCGGGGGTCTGCTGGAGCGCCACGACGGCCAGGACACGGCCCAGGGAAGTCCCGTGGCCGGAGCTCGGAGACCCGGCCTTGCCTCGGGCGGCAAACGTGTCCTCGGCTGTCCCTCGCTGGGCGCCAGAGCACCGCGGTCCTGGCCTGCCAGTGACCCTCCAAGCCGTCAGCCAGCGCCGTCCCCTGAACCTTCAGAGACTCCCCACTGCCCTGGAGGCCCCCTCCACACGGGGTCCCGGTCCAGGCAGGGCCGGGGCTGGCTCTCGGCCCGCGCTGCTCGGGGTTCTTCAGCCGTGCCCGATGCTTCCTGACCCATTTGGGCTTTTCGTGGCGAATGTCCCGGAGGGGTTGGCCATTTCCCTCCTGCTCCTCTGACAGAGGAGGAAACTGAGGCAATCAGGGCCACCGGCTGGCTAGGGTCCGAGGCTGGATGGGAGCCTTTGCCCCAGGGAGGCCCAGATGAGCAGGCCTGGAAGGCGGGGGCTGTTTGGCCCTGCTGTGGGGGTCGCTGAATGCAGCCCTCCGCGGGCTCTCGGACCAGCGGCTCTGCTCCGACCCTCCTATCGGGGCGCTCCCGTGGGGCTGTTTGCTCACATGGGCCCTCCTCGAGCCGGGCCAAGAGCCTGCCTGGGAGCGCACACGTGTGTTCACGCATGACTGCTCCCTGGCGCCACGTGTGGCTGGGCCGCTGCCTCCACCTCCCCGGATCCTCCAGGAAGCCTGGCGAAGGCCTAAAGCAGAAGAGGCCGCTCTGTGGCGCTTGGAGCCGGCTCTCTTGCATTGTTCCTGGCTTCCTGTGGGTGTGCCTCTGTGTGTGTACCCGCCCCAGCACACAAGAGCCGCTCTCATTTCCTCCCCCCACCCCCACCCTGTGTTTCAGAGACTGGCCCAAGGTCTCCCTCCTGGCCTGTCTGTCCCGGGCACCCCACAAAGGCTGAACCGGGTCACTTCTCGTCCCCTGCATCTGTTTGGGGGGCCTTGTCTGGAGGTGATCATTCCAGCCTCTGCAGCATGGGGCCACGTGAGGGAGGCACTGCGAGGTCCTGGGTTCAAATGGGACCTCAGACACTTCCTAGCTGTGTGAGCCTGGGCAAGTCACTGAGCCTCCCATTTGCCTAGCCCTTGCCTTCTGTCTTCAAGTGGTTACTAAGACAGAAAGTGAGGGTAAGAAAAAGCGGGGAAGGGCCTGGAAGCCGGGACGGTGGTGCTCCCCGGGCCAGCTTCCTCCAAGCCTCTCTCCCAACCTGCCCGGGGCCTTCGGAGGGCCGGGGAGCGGCCGGCCGCTAAGAGCGCTGGGTCAGAAGGCAGAGCAGGGCCGTGGAGGGCCCCGGAGAAGCCGGTCACACCCAGCCCAGGTGGCCGCTACAAGTGCCTGGGATTGACCCCACTCCACAGGCTCAGCGGGCTGGCCCAGGAGATAATGCTATCTCCAGCCCTTTCGGCCTTTGGACTAGAGGATGAGCAGGGCTAGGCGAGGCCTTTCCCCAACCGGGCAAATATAGCAGGTCTGTGGCTGGGTCCCTGCCGTCTCCCCGCGGCAGGGGGAGCGCTGGGCAGTCTGTGGCACCCACGCGGGCAGCCAGGCCCCTCTTCCCTAAACAGGCTTTTCCTCGGCCAACTTCATCCCAACTCCTCTGCCTGGCATTCAAGGCCTGCCGAGTGGGCACAAGAACTAGCCAGCCTTCTGGGCGCTCGGGCCTCCTCGGAGTCCCACAAACAGCATGCCGGTTCCCATCTCAGTCTTCCTATTCCTGGTCCCCTTGGGCAAGCAGCCCAAGTTCTGCTCCCCCATTGCCTCATCCGAGGCCCCCAGCGCAGCGGCGGCGGCTCCCTCGGCCTCTAGGCCAAGGCCCTTTTCATCAAAATGCCTGGCTGCACTCTGGTCACCACCCAAAGGTCCACTCCCCAAGAGGCAGAGGTCTTCCGGCTCTGCTGCCTAGAAGGCTCCCAGAAGCCCCTGGGCCCCCTGCTGTCCACGGGCTCCTGGTGCAGATCCCCTTTGGACTGGATGTCCTTCGAGGCCAGGCCAGATCCCGCCATGTGTTGCTCTCTGGCTCAGCCAGCCTGGGGCCCCTCCGGACGGAGCTCTTCGTGACCCTTGGTGGCACCTGGAGGCAGGCATGGCACGGCTGTCTCGTACACTCCCTACGTCAAGGGGTGGTTTTATGGAGGACACAAAATGGGGTGACATCCACCTCAGCCTGCCTAGAATTGTGGCTGCCAAGCTAGAAAGTCGTGTACTCTTTTGGCTGTGTACACTGCCCTCTTGACTGTTGGGGGACATGCCATGACTGCACAGCCAAAACGCAACCCATCTTTTTGAATCCTTAAAATAGCACCCCTACTTTATCTATCCCTTTCTCTGCCCCAAAACCCTTACTGTGTATTGGTTCCCAGGCAGAAGAGCGGTGAGGGCTAGGCAATGGGGGTCAAGCGACTTGCCCAGGGTCACCCAGCTAGGAAGTGTCTGAGGCCACATTGGAACTCAGGACCTCCCGTCTCTAGGCCTGGCTCTCAATTCACTGATCCAGCTAGCTGTCCCCTGCTTTATCTATTCTTGATGATGCTTCTCCACTCCCAGGCATGGAGCCTCAGAACCTGGATATTCCAGGATGTCAGGCCTGGAAGGGACCTTGGAAAGGTCCTGAAAAAAAGCATCTGTTCCAGCGCTCTCATGTTGTAGCCAAGAAATCCGAGACCCAGAAGTTCGGTGACTTTTCCAGGGTGCCAGAGCCCTCTCCGACTCACCTCTCACCTTCACATCCAATCAGCTGCCATCATCCCCAGCATCCATTCCTCCTTCTCCACTCCCACTGCCAGCCCTTGCTGAAGACCTCAACTATTCAAGAACCAACCGAGTCTCCTTGCTTCTGGGCTGCCCCTCTCCAATCTATCCTTGCACCACTCCCTACACGCACAACTCTGAAGCCTACCGACTACCAGATAGACAGGAAATTCAGCTCTGGCATTCTGGCAGCCCATTTCCAACTGGGCTCTAACTGGCCCCCAAACTCTTTCCCTTTCCCTATTTCTCTGCAGGTCCCCACACCGACTCTTGGAGCTCCTCCTTCTACCCCCCCTTTTTGCTCAGGTCCCTCCAGCTGGGTAAGCCACCCTGACACACCAGAGATGGCTTTCCATTTCCCAGCAAACTTTGCTTTAGTGTCTTCACCCTTTCCCTTGTGGTCCAGTTCCTTGTCTCCCATCCCATCCTCCCATTAGATGAAAAACCCCTTGAGTTCTGGGCCCAGCTTCTCATGCCATGGCCTCTTGTGGGTGGCAAAGAGGCAGGCCCTTAATGTTTATGGAAGATATTTTTCTGCTTAGCTTTCCCAGGAGCCTGAAGCCAAGAAGACCTGAGCTCAAATTCAGCCTTAGATACTCTCTGGGTGACCCTGGGCAAGTCACTTCACTGCTGCCTCAGTTTCCACATCTGTTAAACAAGATGGCAATTAGCCCTTACCTTTTAAGACTGCTGTGAGGATCAAATGAGATATTTGGAGGTGCTTTGCAGCCCTCAAAGAGCTATCTAAATGCTAGTTATTATTTCAAGGAGGCAGCGAAGGGCTACAGGAGGAATGAAGGACAAACACAAGGCAGGAGGAGAAGCCTTGTGTTGGGGCTGGAAACCAGAAGCATGTTCTCTAAGAGGGGGAGATGAGGGGAGAAGGCCTCAGGAAGTAACACGTGTCTTTCGAGAGAGGCTTGGCAGTGCCTGTTCTCATTTCTGCTTTGCTTTCAAAGGCCAAGAGGAGGGTGGAGTCCTTGCAAAACAGGCTGACTCAGAAAGGCCTAGGAGGCAGGCCCAGCCGGTCCTGCTGCACTCTGAGGGAGCCCAGGCAGGAAGAGGACCCTTGGCGCTCCAGAGATCACTCTCACCTCCACGCCACACAGCACCGGAATCAGCCCCGTGTACCAAATCACACCCGAGAGGGCAGGCTCATGCCAAGGCCCTCCCCAGGCTCCCAGCCAGCCGCCACCCAAAGCCTTTCATCAGGAGGCTGCACAGCCATCACTTCCCCTGACAAAGGATCTTCACGAAAATGCTAGAGGGGAATCATTGGGTACCAAAAAGGGAGTCACAGTGTATGGTAGGGAAGAGCGCCCTGGACCAAGAACCGAAAGCCCTGGGTTCAAGTCTCGGGCTAACAGGCAAGTTCCTTCTTCCCTTCTCCAGGTTTCCATTTTATCCTCTGAGAAAGAAGTGTCATCTGCTCTTGTAGAGTCCATGAACTGAGAATGGTTTTTGTACCTTAAAATAAGGTTTTATTATATCTAAAAACCACTCTTGGCCAGCTCTCGTTCTCTAAATGAGCAGCGCTGGTCCTCAAGTCAGGGCTGGTCAGCTGACTGCGCCCTGGGCCAGACAGCCTCTTGGGACCATGACATCAGACCTGTCCCCGAACCATCCCTGACAGGAGGGAAAGGGAGGACAATCTGGCTTCAGCAGCCCCCTCCTGGCAGCAGGACTGGAGGGCCTGCCATCAGGCCAATCACGCCAAGAAAGGCCAGCCACATTCCAGGCATTCTCCGACTCCCAGGGCCCAGCAGCAGCCGTGAGGCCTTGCCCAAAGGGTGTGGAGGGGGCAAAGGGAGAAGCGGATGGAATTTCCCTTGCCTGGGAGGGAGAACCCTGGACCCGGAGTCGGGTAGCCTGGCTGCCAGTCTGGCCTCAGCCACTTGGGAGCTGCGGCTCACCTGTGAAATAGGGAGACGAGCCCTCGGCCCGGCCGCCCTCCCCTGCCTTCCTTGTAAGAGACGGGCTTGGCCAGCACTCACTCACGCACCACATGACTAGGGTGTCTCCCAGCCTGCTCGGGTGCTTGTGTGACCCAGAGGTGACGCTGGGCTCCCAAAGGCTACGGCAGCCCTGCACAAGCCCAGGCAGGCCAAAGGCAGCTGTGAGCCTGGCAATGATGGGCCCGTGGCCCGTCTGGCTGCATCAGCAGAAGGAAATGGTGGGTTTGGGCCATGGCCCTTCGGAGACCGTGACACTCCCTAACCGAGTCAGGGGCACTCAAGGCCAAACCCGCCTCCCCAACGGCGCCCAAGGAGGGGGCCCGGCGCCATGAGCCGCGGCGAGGGAAAGGGCCACTGGGAGGAACTCGGAGGAAAGCGAGCAGAGCCACAACTACGAAGATTCCAAAGCGGCTGGACGACCTCGGAGGGCGATGGCCAGCGGGGGGACCGAGGCAGACATCTGCCAGCAGCTCCATGGGAGGACTGAAAGGCAGCGTCGCTAAAAAGTCTGAAAGGGAAAAGTGCTTATGAAGGGAAACGTGCAGCTGTCTGACCTGAAGTCACAAGACTGAAGGAGGTGGAAGAACAAGGGCCAAGGTCCAGGCACTGTCGCAGGCCTGACCCCTGTGATGCAGGAGGGAACTGGAGCCCGCAGGGCGAAGTGCTCTGTCTCGGGCCAAAAAGCAAGTGTGCTGAAGCCAGGATGAGCAGCCGGGCCTGCTCGGGGCTGTTCTCACCCACCCTCCTCCCCCTCCTCTGAAAAGCTGCTGGGCTCTGCCCCGAGATCCCTCTCAGGGATCCTAGGAATCGCTTGTCCTTCGCCTTCCGGGCCGAGCCTGAGCCCTGCCTGCTCTCCTGAGCTGAATGCTCCAGGCTGGCTGGATCTGTCAGCTTGGCGGAGCTACACCCTCACTTACCAGCTGTCTTCCCTTCTTGTCAGCCTACACCCAGTCCCTGTCTTCTTGGGTGTGGTTTTCCTCCCTCCTCCCATTGGTTCTCTTCAAGCCCCGCCAGTGCCATGCCCCAAGGTGGGGAGGAGCGGGTACCTATGCCACCTTCCCAGGATTTTCCCTCTGCTGCCACTTGACTGATGATGGGGAAAGAACCCAAAAGTTTTGCACAGCTCTGCTTGTTCCTCCTCCCAGCAGCTGGGCTCCCTGCTCTGAGAGGAGTCCAAAGACTCTCTTCACCTTGCATCTGGGTTCCCAAGGCCAGTCCGTGTGGCAGGAGCCACCGTGCAATGCCAGCAGACCACCAGCACTCCAGGGGAGCCCCTGGCATCCTCATGATGCCCAAGTCAGTTTGGCATCAGGACAAACTTCAGGCTTTCAGAAGGGAGCCGTCTCATCCTCGCTAGGCGAAACTCAAGCCCTGACTTCCTGTCTTCTAGCATCCTGTGGCAATCCCCAGGGAAGGGGGGGGCAAGGTAGCTGGGAATGGGAAAGCAAGGCCAGCATCCCCCAAAAGAAGGCAACCAGAGCTGCCTGGCCTCAGGCCTCTTCTAACGTCCTTACCCTATTCAAATGCCAAGCTAAACCCAGTAGACATGCCCTCGGTCCCTGTTGGCTCCCAAGGAGCTAGCAGGATTCCTCTCAAGTCTGATCTCTCATCAGGAAGAACCCTGGCCCTTCTGCCCCAGTTCTAGGAGTCTCCCAGGAAAGAGACTTCTCCAGAAGGAGTAAGTTTGGACCGAGAGGAAGAGCCAAGGCAACCATGCTGTGTCCAGGTCTTGCCTTTGGGAGAACCCTGGAGGTGAGAGACACACTGTAGTTACAGAGGAGAGTGGACGCTGTGGCTGCCACCAAAGAAGGCTGGGAAGGCTCAGGGGCATGGGCGGGTAGGAGGAGCAGAAAGCCCTGGGTCAGCAGGAGTCACTAAGCCAAGCACCTTGCTGAATGGTGAGCCGGAGCCAGGAAGGGTCCCTTCTTAGAGAAGGAGGAAAGAATGGCTCAAAAGGGCCTCTGGAAGGACGGCTCTTCCTGAGTAGAGGGTCACTCGGTCCCCCGCCCATTGCCCAAGAAAGCATCTTAACTCCTCCCTGCCCAAGAAGAAAGATGCGATTGAGCAGGAGGGTGATGGCACAGTGGTGGTGGTAAGGCGGCTGCCAAGGTTCCTTGGCACAAATGCCGCATAATGAGGGGAAGCTATTCCTCCTTAACTGTCCACACATTTGTCCTAACAACAGGGCAGGAGCCGAATATAAGGAAGCACACTTAAGAGCTGGCCCTGGAAATAAGGAAGAGGTGAGCTTTGGCCCCAAGGAAAAGCAGAGGCAGATCTCATCATAGCAAAGGTCAGCCTCAGTCCTGAGCTGTAGCAGAACCTTGTGGCGCTCAGCAACTGGTCAAGCCCTAATGTCTAAGGAATGAATGCTGATGCGCTGAACCTCTAGGAAATAGAAGTTGGGTTCCCAAAACCACCAAAAACTCTTCTCTTTGGCTAGACTGCTAGAAAGACACTTTTCTGCAGGTAATTCTTTAGAAGAAAGCATTCATTCTGATAATAGGCACCTTTTCTAACATAGGAACCATGAAATAAATCGCCCATAAAATGCAGTCCACGAAACAAAATTGGTAACATGCAAAACATTTTTCCTCACGAATGGCCTAGAACTCTGTGACCTTTGGGGCTAACAGCTCAATGAATTAGTGTTCGCTTTTCATGATGTGAAGTCTACACTACCCAGACTCTGCATGACAACTAAAATTCTTCATGCCAAGACATTTTTTAACCCGAATCTTATTTTCCACCACATCATGTGGTTGTATGAGGGCATTGTACTGTCCGATGCACTGTTGTAAACCTCTCCACCTTTGCTGCCCTTTGGAAACCAAGGGAGAAACACTGCTAGGACCTTAGGTGCTGCTGTCAGAAGAAGCCGAGGCTCCTAGGCACTAGGGGCTGGGTGATTGGAGTTAGGTGACTTGCCCAGGGGCACACAGCTAGAAAGTGTGAGGCCAGATTTGGACCCGGACCTCCTAGAGGCCTGGCTATCCACCAAACCACCCAGCTGTCCCCATTGAAGGCTCTTTTGGAAAGGGGCAATGAAGGCATCAGTAAGGAGGAGGGAAAAGAAATGGCTGCACTTCCCCAAGCTTCTTCCCAAAGGGCTCCCCACCATTTCCACCTGCTGAAATTCGAGCCCTTTTCCAAGGCTCAGATCTCCATCCTTTATGCGCCAGCTGCGAGCCTCCCCCAGAAGCCAAATGAAATCTTTCATTCCTCCGAAGCCCCCCAGGACAATGGAGCCTCCCCCCCACTTATCACTTTCTTCTCATATTATGGGGCATTTGGCTAGTCTTCTCTCCCTCACCAGACTGCAGGCCAGAGGAGAGGCCCAGCTCTCACTGGTCCCGGGATCTCCCGTGACCCAGGTCCAGGGCCCTGTAGGGGCCAGATGCTGCACCAACAGGTGCTCAATGAACAACCCAGCGCTTCTCGGAGGGCTGGTCTTCTCGAGTGGCTCAGGCCGGGAAAAGAGGCTCATCCTGGGCAGCGCATCTCCCCTACCGGGGATGATCCTGGCCTTGGGCCAGCTGCGCCTGGCTGTCTAGAGGCCCTCTGGGAAGACAAAGCAGCAGAGAGACCCTGCCGGCCTTATCTCATTCCCACAGCTCGGGATCGCCTGGCCCAGGGAGCCTGGGAGGGCAGCAGCTGGCAAGCACCCCCCTCCCCTACCAAGTGGGATCATGTCAGACACAGCTTGGGACCGGCTCTTCCAGCATGCTGCGGCGAATGAGACAGATAACACCCACGTGGCTGCCAAACCAGATTTTCTTCTGAGGCTGGAGTGGGGAGTGGAGGGAGGCCCCGCGGCCTCCCTCACCAGGGTTGCCCCAAGGGCCCCCTCCACAGCTGCGTGCCTCAGCCCTGGGTCCACCCCCTGGGGACGCGGCGGGTGGGGGCCAGAAGGGGCAGGCATTCAGGTTGCTGTCGGAGACCCTCCTTCCCCCTCACCCAGGCCGGCCTTCCTAGGAAGTGTGCAGGATACTAGCTGGGCCACCCCAGGGATGGGAGGGGGCGGGAGGCAATACAGAAATAGCCTCCGGCATCCACAGCTGCTCCAGATGTTCCCTGGGTCCCAGGCCCCCAGGCAGCCTCGCAGGAAGCAGGCACCCAGGGGAATGAAGGCTGCGGGGAGGAAATAAGAGGCCTCAAGGTAGGAGAAGCTGAGCCCAGCGGATGGAGAAAGGGGAGGCCAGTGAGGGGAGGCACTCTCACTCAGCGGCAGCCCGCAGCTGTCCCACCACCCTGGCCTGGTCACTCCTTCCTGGCAGCCCACTCCACGGAGGCCGCCGGTGGCCCCCTCAGTGCTCCGAGAGCCTCAAAGCGGGATCCTGGAGGCCAGGAGTCCTGGGCTCAGGTCTGAGATCCAGAATCTGGGTCCCTTTCCCCCTCACAGCCTCACTGCCACATCTAGAAAATGGGTACATCTATGCTCCCTAGCTCAAAGGGTCGGGAGGGGAGAAGCGCTTTGGCAGCCTCCAAGGGCTGTGGCAGTTGGAATCCTTCTGGTCCTGGAGGGCCTTCCCCGTGCTGGCAGCTTCTCCGCTCGCCCCATCCCTGGAGTGCCCTCCCCATGTGTCCAAGGAGCCCGCCGCCCTGAGCTCCCACAGGCGAAGCCGGGCACTCAGCACGCGCCTCCTGGAGCTGCTGGGCTCCACTAGCCTGGCAGCCCCATCTCTGCATCCTGAGCACCAACCCAGGGAGGCCGAGGAGGGGCACAAGCCTGGCCAGAAGGTCATGGGAGGGAAGGGCCAGCCTCGGCGTGCCGGGCTCAGGGGACAGAGCGCAGGGTCTGGAGTCAGGCGGTCCCGGGTTCCAGTCTGGCCTCAGACACTTCCCAGCTGGGCGACCCTGGGCAAGTCACTTGCCCCCGCCGCCTGGCCCTTACCGCCCTTCTGCCCTGGAGCCCGGACACGGCACGCTTCTAAGGAGAAGGTAAGGGTTTAGGAGCAAACAAAAGGCACCAGACTCCGCGAGCTCTGCCCTCCCTTCCAGGGAGAAGATTCTGAGGTCCCTGAAAATGTTGGCTGTTTCTCAGATTTTAGGGGCCGTGAGGTGGCAGCGTGACAGAAGACCAAGCCCAGAGGCAGGGTGAGCTGAGTTCAGATCTGTGTGCTGGGTGACCTTAATCTTTGCCTGCCTGCGTTTCCTCACCTAGAAACCCGGGATAAGAACGGCGCCTGCCTCCAGGGCTCTGTGAAGCGCCCAGCGCGTAGTGGGGGCTGCCTAAAACCTCCCATCGGCACCACGGAGGGCAGCCGCCACTAGAAGGTTTTCCCTTCAGACGTCCCTGGCCCAGAGCCTGACCAGCCGGGCCTCCCACATGTTCCGATGTCCAGGTCGCCCCTGGAGCGGCCTCCGTCGGACCCTCTTGGGGCGAGCCGGACAGGAGGCTGGCGGGGCCTGCGGAACGTGGGCTGGCAGGACGGGGCCAGCCAGCCAGCCTCTCCTGCTTGTTGTGGTCGCCAGGCAGGAGCCCTCCTGGGAGGGTTCTCCCCCACCACAGAAACAAAACAGACGACCCCGGGAGTGCATCCGGGTCAAGAAAGCCTGCTGGGAAGGTGAGGGAGGAAAACCCTCGGCCTGGGGCGGCTCGCAAAGAGGCCTGCAGACCCTTCTCTGGGCCTGGGGGCCAAGGCCTCCCGCTGCGTCCAGGTAAAAGCAGGGCCCCCGCCGGCCCGGCCTCCCTCCTCAGAGCCGGTCAGGAGGGACGGCCCAAGGCAGGACTGGCTGGCCGGCTGCCTCCACCCTGAAGCCAAAGGGAGGTGGCTCTTCTCTGGCTACAAATACCAGAGGGAATGGCTCACTTCTCCAGCTCTACCCTGCGCCCCATTTCCCACACCCCGAAAGAGGCTTGTCCGGAGCTCTCATCCTCTGGGTCCTCCCAAAGCCACCCCCGGCGGCAGGCACCGGGGCTGGGGGTCACCGTATGAACAAGCATGTCTCGGCAGGAAGCGGGGGGAGAGGCTGGCCGGGCCATCGATCCGTCCACGAGGGCCACCCTGGCCCTGGGCCAGCAGGGGAAGTTGGGGGGAGAGGGGGCTCGCTCACAGAAGGTGAGATGCCAGATCTCCATGCCGAAGACCAAGCGATGTGGAGCAAAGAGGGCGCCTCCTGGGGAAGGGGGGCGTCTTTTCTAGGGGAGGTAAAAGGCAGGAGCCCTGAAGCAGCCTCCCCAGCCGGCCAGCCTCCACCGGCTTACGGGACAAAGTCCCCCCCCCCCCCCCCAGGGAAGCAGGGGTGAAAGCGGGTGAGGCGCCGGACATGGAGGCAAAGGGCAGGCCCCAGGGGCTGGTGGAGGGAAAGGGTGCTTGGCTCCCACAAAGGGAGGCCCTCCGTGCCAGGAGCTTCCTGGGAGGTCTGGGGTAGATGGGGGAAGGGGGAAGGAGAGGCCCGGCAGGGTGTGCCCACCATGTGTGGGGCAGATAACGCCGGGCGGGCTCAGGCTAGGCCGGGCCCATTTGGGGAGGGGGCTGAGACCCTCTGAAGGGAGGAGTGTCGGGGCCCTGATGGCACGGCCCCTCTCCCCTCCTGGCACATGTGTGGGGCATCCATGCCCCGAGAAAGCCCCTGCATGGGGCTGTGGAATTCTGGGGCGCGGGGGAAGGAGTCTGTCTCCAACCTGATGCCTCTGGAGGGGGGAATTCCAGGAGGAGGAATTTCCAGAGCGGTCTGGGAGGGGCAGGGCTGCCCTGAGGGGCGGGGCGGAGGGTCCCTGAAGAGGGGGCCACCACAGTCAGGAAGCTGCTAGGAAACTGCAGGCAAGATGGAGAATGGGGGGCCTCTAACTGTGGCTTCCGGGGTGCGGGTGGAAGGTGCCCTCCCTTGGGATGGGGATGTGAAACTTGGCTCATTCGGCTCTCCAGGAGACATCCCCAGGGGGGAGGGCTGACCCTCCGAGAGTGGGCTGGGGGGTCCTAGTGGGGAGAGGCCATGGCAGCAGGGGTGTCCCAGGAGGTGGCCTGGGGTCTGGGCAGGACAAATGGCCGGGGAAGCTCTCCTCCCCTCACCTGGGAGGGGCCTGGGTGGCCCTGGGTCAGGCTGTCCTTGCCCCAGGTGTGGGGGGAGGGGCTGTCATGTGTCACGGGTCCCCGACTGGAGGGGCATGTCCTCAGTCTCAGGGAGCAGTCCTGACAATCCGCAGCCAAGGGATGTCACAACGGGGGTCCGGGAAGGCTTAGGGGTCACGGCGGGGTTGGGGAGTCCCTTCCGTCTGGGGGGACGCAATGGCAGGCAGATGTCACAGCGGGGAGGGGGTGTGTCCCAGTGGGTGGGGTCATGGCCAGGGAAGGGGAGACTTTCGGGGGTGTGGGGAGGGGACCTGAGAGCCTGGGGTCCCCGTGGCGGGGGGAGCCCCGGGGTAGGGGAGTCACGGCAGTCTCGGGGAGTCGTGACTGGGAAGAGGGCCCCAGCAGTCTCGGGGTCCCCGCGGGGAGGCCCCGGTAATCTTGGGGGTCACGGCGGGGGTGAGGGAGTCTTGGCATTTTCGGGGGGCCCCAAGGCGAGGAGGAGCTGGCAGTTCCGGGGAGTGTCCGCGGGGTGGGGGGGAAGGGTTCCAGTAGTCCCAGGGTCCCCAGGCTGGGTTGGTACTCACGAGCCGGGGTCGCCCTGCGCGCCTACAAGGAAGCCGAACTTGTCGGTGCGGCGCTCCGCGAAGCCGTTGGCCTCCGAGTCCGAGCCCAGTGAGCTGAGCTCGTCGGCAGCCGAGGCCGCGTCCGGGCCTGGGGCCAGGCTTTCCCGGGTCCCCGACAGGCTCCCGTCCGGCCCCGGCGAGCGCGGCCCGTTCTCTCCGCGGCTCTTCGCCATCGCTCGCCCGCCCGCCCGGCCCGGCCCGGCCCGGCCCCGCCCGCCGCCTCCGCTGTCTCCTCGGCTGCCGCCGCTACCGGGGCCGCTGCCGCCACCGCAGCCGACGCGGAGGCCCCGCCTCTGGAGGGCACCCATTGGTCCGCAGCACCCCAGGGTGGGCCCAGAGCCGCGCCCCCGCAGGCGACCTCAATATCAGCCAATCAGAGACGGAGTTTCCGCAAAAGCCACACCCCTCGCCGTTCTCCCCTCCCCGCCTTTCCTCCCCCCACTGGCGGCCGGGCGGGCGGCGAGTCAGAACCCTCCCGGACACGGGACTCCAGGGCCCGCCCATCGAACTGTCAATCACAGGGACTCACCTGGACTGAGCCAAAGCCCTTCCCGCCTCCTCAATTCAACTTCCGGGCTCTACCCGAGGCGCCCCTCCCCCCAGGAGAACGGAGCTATAGACTCCAGGGGTACCCTAGGACCGACCTCTAAGGTCATATGCTGTCACCTGGGAGTAATGAGGCGGTTAAAGTCCTTCGCAGCCGGGCTTCAACCCCGCTGGGCAGCCTTGTTCTCCATTAATGCCTCTCTTTACCTAGCTCTTAAGTGCTCATCCGTCTCCCACC
Source organism: Monodelphis domestica (assembly GCF_027887165.1). Lineage (NCBI taxonomy): Eukaryota > Metazoa > Chordata > Mammalia > Didelphimorphia > Didelphidae > Monodelphis > Monodelphis domestica. The sequence continues at coordinate 20,401,060 of NC_077229.1, read as the reverse complement.
TCCAAACCTTTGCCCAGGCTATGCTCTATGTTATGGGCACATTCTTACCTCTTAGAAGTCTGCTTCTTTCAAACCACACCCAGGGCCACACACACACACACACACACACACACACACACACACACACACAGCATTAGGCCATTTCCTTTTTAGAATTTTTTTTAACCCATAACTTCTGTCTTAGTACCAATACTAAGTCAGTTCAAAGGCAGAAGAGAATAAGCCTGGGCAATGGGGGTTAAGTGACTTGTCTAGGGTCACACAGCTGGGAAGGGTCTGAGGCCATATTGAAACCCATGACCTCCCTTCTCAGGGCCTGGCTCTAGCCTCTTTGACACCCAGCTCCCCCAAGGCCTTTTCCTCTTTTTTCCCTGCTGCTAGGCCTCCCCACCCCCTTCCCCCACAATCCCTTGCAGGGACTGTGCTGAAGTAAGTAGGGTCTCCCCCTCTCCTCCTCCTCCCCACCACAACTCCCTGAAGGCCTTGTGATGGTGTTGGGCCAGACACCCTTGGGATTTCCTCTAAATGAGGGGCTTCTGGGAAAGACTGCCAGGCGGGGAGTGACTTGTCCAGGGTCACACAGTCAATGTGGCCCAGGGAAGCCTGGGCTTTTTATGTACACTTCACCTGACTGAGGGGCCAGCCTGGGCCAGCTCACAGTGGAAAGAATAGACTTTGGAGTCTTGGGGCCTGAGTTCAAATCCAGCCTCCTGTTATAATCTGTGTCACTTCAGGCAAAGTCAGAGAGAGATTTGTCCCTCGAAGGCCTTTTCTAGCTCTGAGTCTGGGACCCTGATGGGGAGGGGATGGGGAGGGCCTATACCAGCGGGCATACCAAACCGGGAAACTTCCGGCCCTCTGCTAGGAATTCTGCTGGATCTCAGACCCCCCCTGGCCTCTGCTTTCCCCGTCTGTACTATGGGGACCCTCCTTGCCCGCCTTCCTCCCAGAGGGGAATGAGGATGGTTTGTCGAATGTCTCCACCTAGATCCTCCCTCCTCCCCCTGCCCCCTCCTAACCCAGCTGGGCCTCTGCCTCCCCCTCCCTCCCCAGTCTGTCTGTCTGTCTGTCTGTCTGTCTGTCTCTGGCCTCCCCAAGCTGGTCCGAGGGCTCCCCTCTGCATCCAGGTGCCGCCTGTCTCTGGCCCTGGCCGCAGGGCCTCTTTCCTTCCCCTCAGGTGGCGCCTCCTCATGGCTGGGTCTCTCACTCGGGGCCGCTGTGCTGCTCAGGACAGGGGATCCAGCCCTGACCTCTCTCTTGAACTCTGCGGGCTGGCTCTCCTCTCTTCCTGGCTCCCTGGCCATGGCGAGGAGGCCCGAGGCCTCCGCTGCGCCTCCTCTTCTCACTCTCCCGCGTCCCCGGGCTCCGCTCTTGGCCGGATCTCGGGGGTTCCGATGCCTGATGCAGATTTTCTTCTCTCTGCCGATGCCGCCCTGCCTCTGCCCCCCTCAGCCGGGGCTCTCCTGGCCCCTACGGCGCCTGCCACCGGACTGCGGCTCCTCCTCCCCGTCGGTCCTTGTCTTTGAACCCTCCCTTCGGGCCTAGAATTGACACCAAGTCTCGGTTCCGAGGCAGAAGAGCAGTCAAGGCCCAGGCCGGAGAGAAGTGACCGGCCAGGGAAGGGTCTGAGGGCAGCCTGGCACCCCCAACGCCCTCTCCATGCCTTTCCCTGGGTTGAACAGACTCTGTGCCGGGCCAGATCCGTCCCGGGTTCCCGTCCCAGGAGAGCCTTCCTCAGCTTGTAAGGACCCCCAGGCCCGTCCTCCCGCCCTCGGCCCGAAGGCCCCGTAGGATCAGTGGAGAAAAGGACGCTCGGGCTCAGCGGACACGTGGCCGGCCCCAGATTCCAACCCCGGTCTTGTGAGCCGAGGGAGCCCGAGGGGAGGCGCGCCAGGTCTGGGGGATGCTGGGAAGAAAGCTGCCCCTCTAGTTTGGGGGACCCGCGGGCAGCCCCCCTTTCTGGGGCTCACAGGGGACCCCCACTTCTCCGCCCCAGTCGGCTCCTCAGCTGTCCCCATGATGCCGCCGCTCAGACATTCCTCAGGATTCCTGCCTGCTCTGAAAAAATCCCTGGAACGTCTGTTTTTCCCATAATGAGACACGGAGACGTCGGAAAACAGATGCAGCCCCAACCGGGCGGGGGGAGGGGGGTCCGGAATGGCACGTCTTCTCTGGCCAGCCAGCCAGAGCTGAAGGGCTCCTCTGTCTTCCCAGAATCCTCGTGGGCGGCACCGGGGCTCTGCCAGTCCAGCAGCCCCTCCAAGGAGTCAGTGAGTGAGTGGGATTCATTCATTCCCTCGAACTCGCTTCTCCCCATCCCTAAAAGGGGAAAGTGAGACCAGCCCTGGACCGGCCCTGACCTGAGAACCCAGCGTCTGGCCTTCCAGATAATGGAGCCACCATAATTCGGGGGAAGGGAGGGAGGGAGCCCAGAGAGCAAAGGGGGGTCCTTCCCTGATAACCCTGCTGGGCTTCTGGGTGTGTGTGTTGTCCCAGCGCTGAATTCCTCTGTCTGAAGTCCCCTCCCCCAGGCCTCCCGTCTTTTGTCCTAAGGCCCCCCAGCCCTTACTCCCCCACCCTAAGGCCCCCCAGCCCTGAGTCCCCCACCCTAAGGCCCCCCAGCTCCGACCCTCACCCTAAGGCCCCCCAGCCCCGACCCCCACCCTAAGGCCCCCCAGCCCTGACCCCCCACCCTAAGGCCCCCCAGCCCCGACCCCCACCCTAAGGCCCCCAGCCTCGACCCCCACCCTAAGGCCCCCCAGCCCCGACCCCCCACCCTAAGGCCCTCCAGCCCTTACTCCCCCACCCTAAGGCCCCCCAGCCCTGAGTCCCCCACCCTAAGGCCCCCCAGCCCCGACCCCCCACCCTAAGGCCCCCCAGCCCTTACTCCCCCACCCTAAGGCCCCCCAGCCCTGAGTCCCCCACCCTAAGGCCCCCCAGCCCCAACCCCCCACCCTAAGGCCCCCCAGCCCTTACTCCCCCACCCTAAGGCCCCCCAGCCCTGAGTCCCCCACCCTAAGGCCCCCTAGCCCCGACCCCCACCCTAAGGCCCCCCAGCCCCGACCCCCCACCCTAAGGCCCCCAGCCCCGACCCCCACCCTAAGGCCCTCCAGCCCCGACCCCCCACCCTAAGGCCCCCAGCCTCGACCCCCCACCCTAAGGCCCTCCAGCCCCGACCCCCCACCCTAAGGCCCTCCAGCCCTTACTCCCCCACCCTAAGGCCCCCCAGCCCTGACTCCCCCACCCTAAGGCCCCCCAGCCCCAACCCCCCACCCTAAGGCCCCCCAGCCCTGACCCCCTGTCCCAGGACCCTCACCTCAAGCTCTACCGGGCAGTGTTCAGTGGGGTGAGCCCAGCCGGCCCCTCTCCAGCCGCCACACTGTGGCCCCAGAGGGGGCCTCTCAAAGGGGGCATTCACGGGCATTCCATCAGGCCACATTCTTGGCCTTTTCCCTCTCGGGCAGGGAGCGCCCGGCTGCCCCCTTCCCTCTCTCCGGGCTCCAGGAAAGGCCAGCTCTGCCTGAGAGTTCCCAGAGTCCTTTGTCTCTGAGCTGCAGTCCCAGAGTCTCTCCTTTTTATAGATGGAAAAACAGAGGCTGGGGAGGGTGGCCGGGCTCTCGGCTTGTCTTCCATAGGGTTCAGAGGCCTTCCTGTCCAACTCTTCATTTTACAGATGAGGAAACTGAGGCCCACTGAGGGGAAGTGGCTTGTCCCGGGTCATAGGGGTAGTGACAAAGGTGGGATTTGAACCTAGGACCTCGGACTCCATTAACCCAAGAGCGAGTCCAAGTGGGTCCCAGTGACGCCCTCCGGTCCAGGCCCTTCTCATCTCTCCCCTGGTCTCTCCATCCCCCGCCCCCTGCTGGAGTAATGAATGGGCTTCAGAGTTCACGTTTATAGGGCTCCTGGGGGGTGCAAAGCCCTTGAGCCCATGCAAGTGCTTCTAAGAAGCCTGGGAAGCTGTTTATAGGAAGGATCATCCCCATTTTACAGAGGGGAAAAGTGAGTCTGGTAAACCTGAGAGTTTCCCATGGATGCTTCTCTCCATCCCTTTGTTTTCTCCTATAGAAGGTCTTTGGGGGGGCAGCCTGGTGGCTCAGTGGCCATGGACAGGAGGTCCTGGGTTCCAATCTGGCCTCAGACCCTTCCTAGCTGGGTGACCCTGGACAAGTCACTTGACCCCATTGCCTAGCCCTGACCACTCCTCTGCCCTGGAGTCAGCACATGGTGGAAGTTCAGGCAGTTTAATCAATGAAGGATGCTCCGCACACTGCTGCACCACCGACAGCTTCCAGGGGGTGGGGGGCAGGGGATCCCGGGGGCACAGCACCAGGGTTCCAGGAGCTGAACGGCACAGGCTCTGCTTCCCTTCCCGCAGAAGTGGGTCCGGCACCACCTGGAAGGCAGAATTCACCCAGGGATAATCTGAGCGACGGACCCCGATCACACGGGCTCTCAGGTACCCACGTAAGCTCCGGAGCCCAGGAATATCGGGAGAGCCCGTGAGATTAGCCCTCTGCCTCTGGCCTCTCAGAGGCTGCCAGGATGACTTCTCTCCCGTGGGCCCCCACAGCCTTGGGCGGCTGCCCGCTGCCCACGCGGCACCCCACGTCTTTCCTGGCCTCACGGCGCGTCTCCCTCACACACAGCGCTCCGGATGCCCCCCAAGTCTCTGGGCCTGTTAAAGCTCCTTCCTCTTCTCCGCTGCGTCCGATGCCTACTTCTTCCATGCAGTCCCGACACCCCGAGAGGGGATTCCTTCTCCCTGGGCCGGCCCGCCTTACGGCTCTCCTGCCTTCTTGCCCCGTGCTGCGCGGAAGTCTCCTGGCACCCGGCGGAGGACCCTCCCGGCGGCCAGGGACAAACAGGTTTTAGTTTGTCCAGCTTCGCCTCTGGAGAAGCGCCTTCCTCAGTTCAGCTGCACGAATCTGCCGGCAGTTCCGGGGACCCGAGGAGCGGCCGGCTGAGCTGTTGGTGGCAGACCAGGACGGAGGGCTCTCCAGCTTGGACCTAGGTGGCAGTAGAGGAAGCCTTTTTTTCTTGGGATGTTTTTCCAAGTCACAACCAACCATGATGAATAGAGAGGAAGGACCGTTTCCTCTTCAGGAGGAAAGGCCTCTGGGGCTGAGGCTGGGCTTCTCCGAGAAGGCAGCCTCCGCTTCTGGCACACAATCAAGTTCTGGGAGGCCTGGGATAGCTTGCCTGGTCTCCAAGCCTTGACCGCACTCAATGGATCCTTTGAGGCTCACTGACATCTCCAGGAGGTGGACGGTCCGTTTCCAGGAGGCCGTACTAAGCACACGGCCTGGCTACCCCTCGATGGCTGTCATCTCGGACAAATCACTTTAACCCCACTGGACCCATTTCCTTGCGGGTAAAATGGGGGGTTTTCAGTAATGCCTCTGGACCCACCAGTCTGTTAACGGAAGCTTGATCAGTTGAGATGAGGCAGGTGATGGAGCCAGGCCACAACCCGGGCCGGCCTTCCCCTTCACCCATCCTGATTTTCGGTCCTGGATGCAGAGTTTGGGGCTCAGCTGCCACTCTCTCCCTGGAAGGGCGAAGGCCAGAGCCTCAGGCCCAGAGCCTAGGCCCCCTTCTTCCCAGCCCCAGGAGGCGGAGGCGGGTAGAAGGCGGCAGGTAGCCCAGCTTCGTCCCCATTCTGAGGAGAAAGCGGGCCCTCTCAGAAGAGGGAACGCATCTGCCCGTGTTCCCCAAACACGGACGCTGGCAGATTTCAAACCCAACAACCGAGTGTGGTCGGGGTAGGGGGCATCGCAGTACTCGTCAGGCCGGGGCCAACTGAGGGCAGACGGTTTGCCATCAGGCGAGGCCGCCAAGAACCCCAACTGGAAAGAATGACGCCAGACACCGATTTAACGCGTTTATTTTCAAAACCAGGAGAGCACTATGGATAGATTTGGGAAAACTTCACTACCAGAAGCCAAGCATCCAAGACCGGAAAGTTCTGACCGAGGCAAGAGTGTAATCAAAGTTAAAATCAAACAAGTAACTTCTGTAACTGAATAATGGAAAACTGTCCTGTGCTACTTCCACCCCACGCCAGGCCGCCCAGAGGGCCACAGGAAGGGCGTGGGGGCCCGCGGGGCAGTGCCGTGACGTCCACTTCGTGACAGAGGGTTACTGACAACCAGGGACGAGGTTCACGGGCCTTCTGGCCACAGTAACGTGGGACTGCGAGGCAAGGACCTCTTGGCAGTGCCCAGTCAAACAGGGCGACCTTTCCTAACTGGTCTGGGAACACAGGATCCACAAGACCCAAGCATCTCCCCCCAGAATGAGAACAGTACAAATGAACCCCTGAGGACATCAGACACCCCCAGAACGAGGGAAGCCTAGGGTCCCCAACTCCAGAGGGAGGCAGCCCAGGGATCTTGCTGGGGGCACGGAAAGGGAGAAGGGCAGGGAAAGGATGCGGAGGCAGGACTGGCTGCCTCTATTTCTTCCTCCCGCCTCTTTCCTTGAGTGCCAGGTGGATCACAGCACCATTCGCCATGTTGTAATATGCCAGGGAGTTGGAGTCTTTGATGAAGATGCCCTGAAAGACACACAGCCCGTCTGAGCTCCTCACTGGAAGCTGGACACGCCTGGCCCTGACTTGGCTCCCCCTCCCCCAAGGCTCCACATGCTCGTACCCCCCAGGAAAGCCTCCCCTGCCCCCCACCTTTGCTCAGCCTGCCCTCAGCCCTTGGGGCCTGGGGAGAGGGGCAGGAGGCACCGGCTCACCTCATACTGCAGCTTTTGTTTGCCAGCAGGCATGCCGGTGGCCTCGTGGATCTTAACCTTGATGACGGAGACCTAGAGGACAGAGGGGGGCAGAGGTGACCCAGTGACCAGAGCCCCGAGGGGTCCCTCCCTCCCTGCAGTGGAGCAGGCCCCCAGCAGGCACGCACCTGGTCTGGCAGCGGGAGGGTGAAGACCAGCACCTGCCCGTTCAGTTTCCATTCAGTCTTGTCCTGCATGTTCGGGACCTGGACCTTGATGGTGACTGGACCCTGGGACCAACAGAACTGCCAGTTACTCCCTGAGAGGTAAACAAAAGCGGGGGGCCTCCAATCCCGGCTATTCCCATCACCTTCTTTCTCCATGTCTGCAGCATGGGAAGGTTTGCAAAGCACTTTTTTGGCTATTGTGCTGTTTTTCATTTGTGTCTGACTCTCCATTTGGGTTTTCTTGGCAGATACTGGACTGGTTTGCCATTTCCTTCTCCAGACCATTTTACAGATGAGGAAACCAAGGCAGAAAGGGAGGGGCCTTGCCGAGCGTCACACAGCCAGGAAGGGTCTGAGGCCAGACCTGAACACTGAACCTCCCAACTCCAGGCCCGGTGCTCCAGCCACGGCAGCACCCAGCTGCCCGTCATCTCACGGCCCTGGAGGGGTCAGGAGACCCCCTGTGGGACATGGAGCCAGTCCTGTCACTTCTCTGGTCTTCAGGCTTGTCTTTTGTGAAACGGGGACATCCCCACCCTACTGCCCGCCCATTCAGCGAGGAGCTGTGCCAGGCTCCGCCCTGCAGGAGGATACCTCTGCCCTTTCTACGTCGTTTGACTTGCTAAGGGTGGGCTGGCCGGGGGGAGGGCTCAGACAGGCTTTTGACCCTCTGTGAACAGATCCAAGAACTGAATCCCAGCGTCTACATGGGCTGCTATGAGTTTTTAGGATGGCCTCCTGTCTGGGGAAGCCCATCTGCCAGCCGGCAGCTTGGCCTCCCAGAGCAGAGGCCTCCGTGTTTAGTGTAAAGACCCGAGAGCCCTCCCAGTGGGGGCCACATGGAGCTTATCAAAGGAGGCCAGCAGGAGGCAGCGGCGCCAGGGCAGCCCTGTCACCGGGAGGCCTGCGGGCCTCTCCTCCTTGCTTACTCTAAGACAATAAACACTTCCCAGGCCAGAGGCCCTGGACGAGATTGGAAGCTGTCCAGGTTACTACATGCCTTGTTCCTCCGGAGAAACTCTTCCTCTGGCATGAGGCTGTCTTCTGTTTTCAGCTTCTTAGAAGCAGGCTCATCCTCCATGGGTGGTGGGGGGTGGACAGGAGGCATCGGGGTGGGTGCTGGGACCGGAGCCACAGGAGGGGCCGGTACAAATGCTGGAGGCAGAAAGACACAAGTGGCCGCTCAGCCGGGGTCTTCCCGGGGGAGCCACGAGAAGCCTGGACACCGCCCGAGCCAGAACAAATTTAGGGCATGTGCCCTGACTCATCTCAGGGCCTGGATCCACAGCTTGCTTTGGGGCCTCCCTAGCCTAAGGCTCTCATCCTCGGGCCCCTCTTCACAATTCTGATCACTGTGCTCTGGTAAGAGATGAGGCTACGGCACTGGGTCGCAAGTGCGTTTCACAAGGCAAGGGCAACAACCGAGCCTTCCCACTCTGTCGAATGGGCTCACACAGATAAACTGAAATAAGAGACTCTGTAAATAAGCTGGCACAGATGGGCTGGGATCAATCTCTTCTCCCTAAGAGGCTGCCAATCTCCAATGGCGTTGGTACGCCTAGGTCAGGCATTCCTGACACTCCTCTGGCATTCGCCTGCCCCTTGGCTTTTTACGCTTCTTCTGTGAGCTGTCTTCCCTGTTCGATTGTAAGCTCTGCGAGGGCCCATCTTTCCTTCTCCTTCAGTCAGTGCTTCGAGATCAGAGTGCAAGCAGGACACGTTTCAAGGATCTTGTCCTGAAAGGATCTGGGGGCCAAGGGGTCCTGCCAGTAGGGAGCCCATCTAATACCACCCTGGGGGAGCCACAGCTGCTTCCCAAAGGGGAGAGGGGCTGCTGGGCCGGCTTACTGACAGGGACGGGTAGGTTGGCAGCAATGGTAGGGGCAATCCCTGAAGGGGATGGTGAGAGGAGGAGGAAGAAGAGGAGAAGGGAGTGGGCAAATGACAGCTTACACTCAAATGGTCAAATGGAAAATGCACCTGCCATGTCCTAGGGTTAGGCCTGCACTCAGGGAAAATGAAGGAAAAGCCATTTCTTAAGCCCTAATTACATCCATGCAAGGCACTGGCCTAAGCCCTAGGACAAGAGCAAAGACAGTCCCTGCCCTCAATGGGGCTTCTGCTTGAATAGGGCTGAGCATAGGAGGGGGGTGGCCATGGAGAGGGAGTCCCAGAGATAGTCAATCCACTAATAGGAAAACCTTCTGCCTTTTCCAGAAGCCAAGGTCCTCCTGATGCCGCCGGAACCCCCAGGGTCAAAGGGTCTAGTGAAATGAGATGACTTCCAAGGGCCTTTCTAGCTCTAGGCCTGTGATCCCGACGTCTCCCCGGGACTCGAGGCCCATCAGATTCTCTGCCCAGGAGGTCGCAGAGAAACAGACATTTGCTTTTCCCCCTCAAAGCAAAGGATGCCTCCCTGTCATCTTGCCCCCAGTGGAAGAACTCGAATGTTCTGACTGTCCTAAGTTCTTGCACTGACCTGAACTCTGTTTCCCCACCTGCCCAGAGAAGTGGTTGAGGCCAAGAAGGCACTGACCTGTTGGCACAATCATGGGAGGTGGACGCGGTGCCATGATGGGTGGAGCAGAGGGTGGCATGGGCACCACATTGATGCGAGGAGCATGGATGATGGGAGGCATAGGGGCAATCACGGAGCCAGGAGGCAGGCGGACCACGGAGGCCATGGGGGGACGTGGCATGACGGGTACGGCAGAGACAACTGTGGTTCGGACCGGAGGTGGCATCTGGAAGACAAGAGGGGTCAGAGAACACTCATACCCAGCTGACTCCACACTCACAGACTCTGAAAAGTTTGTCTCTTCAGAAGCTGGAAGGCCCTCCCACTGCACTTAAGGCCCCAGGCAAGGCGGGCCACCTCGGAAGAGTCAAGCCTCGAGAGGCAGACACTTCTGGGAAGCTAAGTGGTCTGACCCCAAGCCATGAGCCTCCCTTTGAAGAAGCTGGACCCTGGCCATAACTCTACAGACCGTTTAACCCCTCCGGCCCCTTCTGCTCAGGATACTTCCTCTCTCCTTCTATGTTTGGGTTCCTCTGGGAAGTCCCCCAGGGCACCCTGGGGCTGCCTGGGAAGGTTCTGACACCACGGGGCCAGGTCCTCACTTGCTACTTCTTCTCCGCGAGCTCCCTGACAGGAAAGGGGTGCTTTGAGTAAAAGGGGGAGCACGGGCTGGTGGGAGGCACACTGGATTTAGGGTCACGAGATCTACTTCTCACTAGCCGGGGTCTCAGGCTCTCGGTTCTTCGAAGGGGCTTACCGAGGGTGGCCGGGGCACAGACGTGATGGGAGGGGCCGAGGTGGGGATGTTGGGGGCTGAGGACGGAGGGGGCGGCTGTGGGATCTCGTTGGGCTTGCTGGGGCCGATCTTCTCCTTGCTGTCGTCTTCTGGCACCAGCCCCTTGGCCTTGTGGATGGCTTCGATCTGCTCCTGGAGAGTGATGTTGGCCTGGGCTGCCTGCTGGGTCCGGGCCATGCTGCCAGAGTGGCCATCCCAGGTCACCTAGAAAAGGCAATGGTGTGGTCAGGGGTGGGAGCCCCAGTCTGGGGAGGGCGGGCGAGGCTGACGGCCCCGGGCATACCTTCTCCTCAGGCTTCTGGATCTCCTCCTCGCCGATCTTCTTGCCGATGGCCGTCTCCTCCACACCGAAGATGTCGGTACGCCGCTCGGCCAGCTGCTTCAGGCTGCTCTCGATATCCAGCCCTGAGACACAGAGGAGGAGAGGACTTCTAAGGGCCACCTCACTGCATGGCCAGGACTGTAGCCCCAGGGCTCCCCCAAGAGGCCAGTCCACCCCAGCTGCACACGTGACCAGCTCTTCCAAGGCACAACCTTGGCATACCAACAGCTCGCATTCAGATGGGCTTTGAGGTTTGCAAAGCTCTTGACAAATAGTTCATTTGATCTCAACAAGCCTGGGAGGTGGGTGCTCTGATTCCCATTTTACAGGTGAGGATACTGAGGAAGGCAAAGGTTAAGCGCAGGATCACCTAGGTGGGACATGGATTTGAACCCAGGGCTTCCTGGCTAGCTGCCCTGGTAGAGAAGAGCTGAAACAATAACCCTGCTTCACAGATGGATTTTTCTCTAGCCAAGGAGTCTTCTTCATGAGCTTCCATAAACCCCATGACAAATGCTCGCCATACCCAGCAGAGATGAAGGGTCTTTGGACAGAGAGGGGATCACGAAGCCCCCCACCCCCACCTCTGGGGAGGCCTCACCTGGGGCATAGACCTCGTCGTCACTCTGCTTCTCGCGGATTGAGCGATCCCGCTGCTCCAGCCAGCGCGGGTCCAGCAGGCCAATGCGCATGTGTTCTTGCATCTTGCTGGCTGGGATCTTCTCCCCGGTGATGGGGGACACGAGATACTCATCTGGAGCTGGGGCTGGGGGCAGGGGCTTGGAAGCTGGAAAGAAGGATACAATGTAAAGCTTCTCAGGCAAGGAATCCCCCAAACTCCCGAAACCCACGGGGCCTAGGGCCAGCCAATGGGCAGCAGCCAGAGCGTCCCTACCTTTGGGGTCATAGTCCTTGCGGACGATGACCTGATCGGGGGTGGGTGGCAGTGGTGGAGGCATGGGTGTCTCTGGAGGAGGAGGAACTTTCTGGCTCTCCTCTTCATCATCAGAACCCTAGGAAACAAAGATGGTTTACAATCCGCATTCCCCCCGGAAAATCTGGCCCGCTTGCCAGGGCCGGGGCCAAGCTGGGGTCACCAGCTGACCTCTCCTCTGGCCTTGGCCGTTCCCTGGGGCAGTGTGAGGCTCCGGCTCAAGGAGTTTCCAAGGGCTGAGCTTCCCTCCTCGGGCAGAGGCCAGTGGGCGCTGGGCCAAGCAACTTTCTCATTGAGTGAATGAGAACAGCGGGGCTCATGGTGCAAACGTTCTTGTGGGCATTTCCAGCAGCTGGCACTGGGCAGGCTTCAATGGGGCTTCTCACACTGAGCTCGGGGGCTGGGAGGCAGAGGAAAAGTCAATTCCCACAGACAGAGGGGCCTATTCTCTTCTTATGGCACACACATTCTTTCCGCTGGGCAGCTCAGTGTACAGGAGGGCCAAGAAGAGGAAGAGCCGCCATGGGAAAGCTCCAAGGAGACTCACAAGGTAAGCTCCTGGGCCAGAAGAGACTAAACCCCCACAGTGCTGTGGGAGAAGGGCCCCCACCTCCAGCACAGAGGGGGTGAGGACAGGTGGGGGGAAAAGGCCTCGAGAGTTCTAAACATCCTTACAGAGTTATGGGCAGGGATGCTGTGTCCTGTTGGGACCAAAGTCCAAGCCTTGGAGTTCTCTTTCTTTTTAAATCCTTATCTTTGGGTTCAGAATCAATACTAAATATGGGTTTCAAGGCAGAAGAGCAATAAGGGCTGGCAATGGGGGTTCAGTGACTTCCCCATAGTCACACGGACAGGAAGTATCTGAAGCCAGATTTGAACCTAGGACCTCATTTCCAGGCCTTGCTTTCCATCCACTGCCTCAAGCCTTGGATTGGATTTCAATGAAAAACACCAACACGTTGTAAACCTCAAAATTCCTTAGACTTATAAATGTTGGAAATTTCACCATTACTTGGAAAATTTCTTACTGATAGTCTATTGGAATGGGAACCCCATTGGCATGGGAGGTTCCTTCTCTTCCCTTCTTAAGATTACTTTAGGACAGAAACCTTTTGCTGAACAATGGAAAGGACTTTGACCTATGCTTAAGCATAGAACAGGAATTTCTTTGAGTCATGATTGATTTTAGAATTGATACAATGGAGATACTTGGAATCAATCTCCACCCTATTCAGTCCTAACAGGATTGAGTAAGGGCTGCAGCCTAGATCAAAATTTAATTATTCCAATCTCTACCCTACTCAGGTTAACAGGATTTAGAAAGGGCTGTAGCAAAGGATCAAAGATTTAATCATTTGAAAATATGACCTTCAACAGACATGTGCAAAGCCTCTGGGCGGTCCTGGGTTAAGCTAGAGCCTCCATTGGCACAGGGAAATTGATGGACAGTGATTGGTAGATGTGAGAACTGAGGGGAGGCAACTTGGATGGGTTCCTTAAAGATCAGGGGGGTCTGGAGACTCGGGGTGGTGGAGGAGTTGATCGGAGTGGTGGCAGTGTACTCTGAGAAGCTTGCTCTGAAGGAAGCTGAAGGTGGGGGCCTCTGAGACTGTTTCTCCATTTTGGTCACGTGAGTAATAGGGACTGATCTCCTTTCTTTGCCCCAGCTATCTAAGGGCTTGGGCCTTTTGGCCCAGCCTAAACAGAAGGGGTATTTAAGCCCTATTCCTTTCTCTCCCTTTTTCTCTCTCTCTATCTCTAATTCCTTTCTTCCTCCTATTATAATTAAACTCCATAAAAGATTGACTGCAAACTTGAGTTTTCATTTAGGAATTACATAGCTGAATTCCTTGGCGACCTTAAATTAATATATATCAGTCTTTTAAAGTGATTTCCTTGTAACAACGTCCAGCCTTCATGACTAAATCTGCACAAGGGCCCCAGGACTGGTCCACCCCCCGCCCCCCACTGGGGGTCACCTCGTCCATGTCCTGCACTTGGGTGTCCTGGTCCAGCTGGGATGGGGGTTCCTCGGTCTTCTCCTGCTTCTCGTCTTCATCATCCGACTCCACCTCCATTTCCACTTCCTCACTCTCCCCAAACTTCTCATAACGCTCCTGGATCAGGATTCGGGCGCCCAGCTCCTCCGGCGTGGTAGGTGGTGGGAAGTTTCCTGGGGGAAGGAAGCCATTAGCATTCATTCCTCTCAGACTGTGGCCTAGCACTCCCGGGTCTGCTTTTGTTGTCTTGCATGGTTTGGCCAATGGGGCCTGGGAAGCCAAGGTGGAAGAGACACTGACGGGCTTGAGATTCCAGGTCTTTGGACCAGAGGAAAGGGGGGGAGGGGCATCTACTGTGCTGAACAAATGGGGCAGGCAGAGCCGGGGCCTCACGCTGCCCCAGGGAACAGCCAAGGCCAGAGGAGAGGTCTGACTCCATCCATACCCTGAGCCCACCTTGTTCATTGGGCTGGAAGTCCACCGTCTCCACCACCACAAAGTCGTGCCAGTCAATCTGTGCGTAGGCCACCCGTTCCTTCTCTTTCTCCTCCTCCTCCTTCTTCCTCTCGCGCTCCTGGAACTTGGCCCACTCCACACGGTAACACACCTGGAGGGAGATAAGAGGTGGGATGACCAGGATGCAAAGTGGACCAGGTCCAGTCCCAGTCACCAGTGGCAGGTGGGCCCAGAGAGAAGCCTCAGACATTAGTGAAGGCCTAAAACTGTCCCCTACCCACAGAGGGAGGGCAGGCTGGAGCGCCTCGGGCCACAGCAGACAGCTGTTTGATGACATCTCACAAGTCTGAGTCTACAAATAGAATTTTCAGGATACAGTGAAATTCTCCAGGAGGTGAGAGAATTCAGAGAATTTTGAGCCTGTGAGAGGTGCCAGCCTGACAGCTCCAGAATCCAAATGCTCTCTTCAGGGGCTAAATAAAGCAGCTGCCAGGTGATCTTCCTTGTCCCCAAGTGCTTCTGCAAGCTTCTGAAGAGACTCATCTCCTACGGGTCTGCCTCTGACAGCTGACCTCTGAACTGAGAGGGCCCATGGGGTGGAAACAGGGAGGGTCCCCCTCTGCTCTGCAGACCCCATGGGGGCATGGGTGTGCGTGTGTAAGTGTGAGAGAGAGAAAGTCTCTCTTTGTGTCTCTCTCTCAATAAGAGTGCTCAGGTGATAATCTGGAAACTTTCTGAGGATCTCTGAATCTCTCTGCAAAAGTGATGAGAACAGCCTCCAAACATGTGAAGGGCTGGCACGGGGCAGAGGGGAGTGGGCTGAGAAGCTCCAAAGGGGCCAAAGTACCAGGACCGAAGGAGAGAGTTACACAGAGGCTGATTTCATCTCGCCTTTTCAGCCCAGTGGATCTTTTTTGGAGAAGATGCCATAAGGATACCTCCAGAAACTACACACTGAATCAAAAGATCCACAATGAACTTTGGGATATAATGAACTGAACTGAAGGGGGTGGAATCTATCATTTATTCTGAATGTAAACTTGTGCCAAAGGGGAGTGCCCCCAATTGGCATTTTGTCAATGCGTCTAGCAATCACTTTGTTTTCTTTCTTTTCTTTCTCTCTTATCCCCAAATTGTTGTCATTCCCCCTTTGTAAAGTGCAATATTTTATATACCTCTAGTAAGAGAATCTCTATCGGTATAGACTACATACGTGGAATGATTCTTTGGGGAGACCTGACATGTTAATCTCCTAGAAAATCCAGATGAAGAGAAGGGAACCCTCTCCCAGGATCATGCATGGGGTCCTACTGTGTCCCTGAGCTCCTAGAGCTGTGTCACATCACCAAGCGTGAGTCATGGGACTTTGGCCTATGTGCTTGATCCCAGATAGGACTCTGAACTTGATCCAGATGTAAAATAAGGAATAAAAGCAACGATCCAGAAAGTGTTCTCTCTATCTCAGGTGAGGCATTGGGGGATCTGCTGTGGTGGCCAGGATGAGACCACCCATGTGGCTAGCTAGAATAGGCTTTCCCCCTTTATCTCTAGCCAAGTAACTTAAAACTTTAAGAAAAATAAGGACCAGCATCCAAATTTAACTCTTACACCTTCCTCAGACCTCAGACCAGGAATGGAAGCTCCTGGAGGACAGACTGTTCTGGCTTTGTATTTTTCCCACACCCTTACCTTCTGTTTTAGGCTAGAGTCTAAGTATCAGTCCCAGGGTAGAAGAGTGGCATGGGCTAGGCAACTCCCTTAGTATTGATTCTAAAACGGAAGGTCTGGGTGTAAAAAGAAAATGAGCTTTAGAGGTTAGCTAGGCAAGTCCCAGGAACACTGTCAAAGACGGGTCCTGCCCATCCTTTCCTGATCCTGAACAAAACGAGAAAGGTGCTGCAGAAGGGGATCCAGCCTACAATAATGAAGCACACCAGCGATTTCTTTGTGGAATCATTTCTAACTCACCTGATCCAGAACTTCTCTGGGGTTCTCTGCCTCCTTCTTGAGTTTCGTAAATAAGCCTTTTGGTGGAATCAGGATCTGAAACAAAGAACAGTTCACACAGTCATTAACAGAGGGCCACTACTTTCCAGAGATGAGAGCTGGAGGCAGGGGGCTCGCTGACTTCTGGGGCCCATTCTAACCCTGAGAGCAACATCGGATTTAGACAAATTTAGCAAGCAAAAACTGATTAGATGGTGGTGATCCCTCCTCCTGGGAGATGTCCGGACAGAAACTGAATGACTGAGACAGGGCTATTTGGAGAGGGGATGCTCGGTCAGGCCTGACTGGCCTTTCACTCAGAATTGTGGATTTTGTTTGGGTGTAAGAGTAAACAGCCCATCTCTGTAGTCACAAAGAACATTATGTACAATGTCTCACTTAGTCCCTCATAGATGGGCAATTATCCCCATTTGCAGATGAAGAAACTGAGTTTCAGAAAGGTGAGCTGCCTAGCAGAGCTAGGTCTAGACCTTGGGTCTTCTGTCACTAAGCCCACAGGCTGGCTGAGTAAGGGTTGGTCAGTGGTGGGGCTACCCTAGGGGCCCTGACTTCATTAGAGTCTGGATTTTATTCATCCCTTTCTCACCTCTGCCCTCAGATAGCCTAGCCTCCAGGCTCTTGATTAGCTGCCTCTGACCTCCCTGGGCAGCCCTAGTCACACTCCTGCTGGTCCCCATCTTGACAAATTCTCTCCATACATGTGCTTCCTGTTCACCCTCTCTATTCTGTTTTGGGGACTCTCAGCCTCCCAGTTCTCCACTTTAGCAGTCTTTCCTACAGTACCAGTCATTCTCTGCTCCAAGTTAATTCCATAAGACCCAAGCTCCTCCGTGTGGCAGGTAAAGCCCTCACAAGCTGCCCCTCCTGCTCCCCCACTCCTTTTTGGCTTCATTCCAGATGGGTTTCCATTCCTCCTTTCCTCCCTTCCTACACTCCTCAGGGCAGCCCAGCTGGCCTCCCACAAGACACTGTTTTCTTCATTGACTGACCTGTATATGGCTGGAAAACTCTCTGTCCTCCTCTCAGGCAGGATCCCTCAGCTATACTCCAGAGATGCACCAGCGAAGGGATCCTCCCCACCAGGGCATCTCCTATCCCTCCCAAGACTACTAGCTTGTGTTTCTCTTGTCCAGGGTCTTGTGTCCTTTCCCTTGGACTATACCAGGGTACCGTGGAGGGAAGGAGTAGTTTCCTGTTTGTCCCTGCCCCTAGTCCAGGGTCAGCTGCACAAGAAGAAGGCCCTGGACCCAGGCTTGCTGAGTGGATGACTGACCCTCCTTTCCCTCCTCCCACAGTGCAAGGGTTCTCCCCGCCCATCCCTGCCCAGTTGAGTGGGCACCTTGGTATACTGTTCCACCAGCTTGGTGAAGTAGTTGAAGAGACTGTGCTGGGGACGTAGAAAGTCAAACTGGTAGTTCCGCTGCTCCTTCTGCATCAGCTGGGTCAGGAACTGGCGCCCATTGCGGGCCACAAACTGAGCAGTCAGCTTCACCACATCCAGGTCAAAGGCTGAGATGGAGGGGGGGTCGGCAATGAACTCAAACTCTGGAGGGGGCTCCTTGGGCACGATGGTCTCCTGGATCACCTGGGCTTGGACCTGCATGAGAGAGGGGGGAGTGCATGCTATGACTGGTCCCTCATTGCTTGGCACGGTGGCTGCAGCCCCCAAGACTGAGGCCCTCTCATGATGGCAGGGAACATTCTTACAAGCCACCCTGCACAAGGGCAGGATTGGACACATGGGAAAAGTAGGACACAGAATGGGAACATAAAAGGGGCTTCGAATGTCAAGGCTAGGAGGGAGGGACTTTTCCTGGCCCCTTATCCACCCTGAAATCACTCCTCTTTCCTAGACATGTAGCTTGCATTTATCTAGGAAGTGCCGTGGATGGAATGGAGTTCCCAGCAATGAGGGATTTGCCCCCAGTAGATGTGCAGGAAATACTTGCTGATGTGAAGTTGATGGCCCCAAGTGTCTCATGTGTCGGAGAGAAACTGAGGCTAAGGTGAAGAGTCTTGCCAGTCACTTAGGTGGTAGGATGTGACTCTCCCTTCCTCCCTGTGCTGCTTCTAACCCAATGGAGACGTCCCCAACAAGTCTCCCATCTCAGGGCCCCGTGGCAGAGGCCAGGGAAGCAGGTCATTTTTCAGACCCGTTACTGGCTGCCTACGTGTTGGCTGGGGACAGCATGGAGCTGGCCAAGCTGGAGGAATGAGGCCAGTGGCCGGCTCCAAAGGAACTCGGGTTTGCCTTTTGGCCGAGAGCATGACAAGCGGAATTCACATTGGATTTGCACTCTCTCCCGGCAGGGTACTTAGAGGACATCGATTAGAAGAGCAAACAGTAACTTCACTGAACAGTCTAAGCAAAATGACCCTGTGAGTGCATGCAATGTCACTGATCAACACATAGGCAGTCAGTAACAGGGCCCGGCCAAGGGATTAGGCTTGAGGAAAGATGGTGTCATGGCAGCAGGGGCCGTGGGGAGCTGAAACCTCTCCAGCCCCTGCCCAAATCCTAACAGGTGGCCCACATGCCCAGCAGGAACAGAGCCAGGGAAGCTCTCCCTTCCTGTGCCCCAGCTTCTACTGCCCAGTTTTCACATGTTGCTGCCCCCCCCACCCCATCCCTCTTCCTCCTGAGGGAGGTTACTCGGTCCCTGCCCCACTCGAACCCACATCTCCAACTGTGGGCAAAAACAGGGCTGCTCAGACTGCCCACGCAGACAGGGACTCACTCCCTACAAGTCTTCCAGAAGAGGGCAGAGCACCAGGCCTGATCTGAGCTTGGGCAAGCTTGTGCCCCTGTCTGGGTGGGATCTGGACACCCCTGGAAGCAGCCAGTGGGTAGATCCTTCTGACGTGTGTCTCCATGGGCATGAAGCCCAGCTGAGTTACACAGCAGATGCTGAAGAAATGTTTGGGAAAGAGAACACACCTGCTGTCTCATTCTTAGGAAGAAGCTTTAGGAGGACTTCCAGGGGTCCTGGCCAAGGGGCTGCCCTCTTCCTGAAAGGGTGTGCGGGTGGCTCCCTGCCCATCCATGACCCTTCCTATGAAGAGGCCCCTCCTTTCTGGTTCTGCTCGAGGAGACCTGGAAGACCTTGAATGTCTCTCTGGGGGACAGGACCCAGGGGCAGGCTTTCTAGGGGACACAGGTCTAGCAGGTGGTTCCCTTCCTGCTTAGCATGAGTTGAGAGTGGGTGGGAGCCAGGCCGTACCTTCTGGGGCAGCTGCTGCTGGGAGGCCTGTTGCTGCTGCTGCATGACCTTGGGGATGGCGGCCGAGGGCTCCTGTGCCTTCCCTTCCTTGAATTCACTAACTTTGTGCCGGTAGTAGGCATGGTACGGGTCATTAGGGTTGAGGAAGTTGAATTTGGGATTGTTGATTTCATTTTGTCGAATTCGAGCTTCAAATTCAGGGCCATTTCTGAAAGAGAGGGAAGAAGTTAGCACAAGAGCAGTCTTTTGCCTTTCAACGCTCCAAAATGCATTCACGGAATACCTCTACTTTGAAACTTCTCACTTGGTCATCCTCCATAATTCCTGCCCCTGAGGTGGAGTTAAGCCCGAGTTCCCCGAGGGGAGCAGCATAGCCCTGGCACTGCTGATTGGGGCTCGCAGGGTTGTTGGGAGGGTCAAATGAAAAAATAGTTGTAAAGAAAGCACTCAGCACAAGGGCCAGCACACAGCGGGTGCCATATAACAATAAGCCACTTGCTTCCCTCCTGCGCTCCTTTTGTCATTTCTCTGGGCCCCTGTGTCCTCACCTGTAGAATGAGGGGGCTGTCCCCAGATGGGCAGCTGAGGGTCCCTTCTAGCCCTCGGATCAGGAGTGCTAGAGCTGAATCCAATACCTCTACTTTACAGGGGATGCTGAGGCTGGTGATCAGTCAAAAACTGCGGGAGAGCTCCCAGGTCTTTAAACCCAACTCTGGCCTCTCTCTGTGACTCCATCATGGGCCCAGCTGCTCAGGTCTTGGCTGAGCAACCAGAGGCAGAAGAGGAAGGAGAAAGACTCCTAAACACAAGCTCTGGTGTTCTGTGGATCACTCTCTGAGCGAGCACTGCCTTAAAGGAGATTCATTTACACACGCTTCCTTCTCTGTTAAATGAAGCAGGCTGGCTGAGCTTCAGCTCTGAACCGAGGGTCTGCAAAGTAATTTGTTGTTTAATCCGGATGACTCTATTTCACTATTATTGGTTTCCTTTGTATTCCTCTGTATTTAATTTTGTACATTCACAAACAGGATTCTGCCAAGGAGTCCTGAGGGGGCCCAGAGGTAGCCAAGGGGAAGAACCCCAGGGCTAGAGGACTTTCCAGGTCCCTGCCAGCTCTCACTGATATGATCTCAGGTCATTGTCCCTTCCAGAGCACAGTCTCCTGAATCAGGGCAAGGACAGGTAAAGAGGTACTTGGATGTTTGGGGAAAGCCGAAGGCTCTGAGATCCTTTCATCACAGTTTGACCATACAGGCAGCTCATGTCTGGAGTTTACCTCAGTTCAGAGATTGTTTCTGGGACTGATAGTGAGGATCTGCCAGGTCATCAGATAGATGAGGGGAGGGGGAGGGAGAGGGAGAAGAAATGGCAGGAGTACCCTCTTGCTAAACTTCCTGGGGGAAGGTGTCAAGGCTTCAGGGAAATATAAATGAGCAGCTCTCTAGAAGAGGTTGGGAACCCTTCCAGTGTAGCCTGGGTTCTGTGTTGGGAGGAGAAGGGTCAGAATGACTTTAATGAACATGGGGAGGCAGCATTAGTCCAAGGGTCAAAATGCTCAAAGTTCCAATTGGTGTAGTATAATACAAAGAGCTCTGGATCCAGTCAGGAAAGGTCCTAGCCTTCTTGGGCCCCACAGCCCCTCGGGCTTTCAGAAAACCTTCTCAGATCTACCATGGGGTCCAGTCCTCATACAACCACTTTGTTTTTAAGTCAGTGAAAAGGCTCTCCTGCCCCACAACTTGTGCTCCCATACCTGACCACTAGGCTGTCCCAGTCCTCATTGGAAGGCAGGACTCGGCACTGCCTGGTTGTGGGGGGTCCCATCCCATCCTGCTACCTGAAGAACAGACTCAGGAAGCCTGGGATCTGCTTCTCCCCTCCTTCTGAGACAGCCCCATGACAGTGATCCCTGCGGAGCTGTAAGGGACTTAGGGCAGAGCTCTCCAGGAGCACAAAGCTGCACGTGTGGCTCCTTGGGGCTACTGAATGGCATGTGGGCACCATGACCTACCTGGCCACAAAGCTGGCGGTCTTATCCACTATATTCCTAACCTCAGGAGGCGGGTAGATGATTCCCACAACTGGCTTGGAAGGGGTTGAATCTTCCTTGGAAGCTTCTTCTTCTGAGGGCTGCAAGGACAGTGAAGAAGGATGAGCAAGGTAGGATCCATAGCTGAAGAGATGAACTGCCTGCAGACTTCAAAGCCAAAGAATCCCATCTCCTAGGGGGAGAGGCTAACTCCAGGCCTGGGGCCCAGCTGGTTGGGATAAGGCTGATTTGATCATAGACTCTCTCAGAGCTGAAAGAACCCTCTTGAGGCTTCTGAACCAGAGTCCCTTCTCCAAGGCTCTGCCTCTTGAGGCCATCTGTCCCTCCCACTCTTAGAAAGCTCTTATTAGGAAGTTATTCCAGACATTGAACCTAAACCTGATTCTCTGCTCCCACCGTCAACCTCCCAGTTAGGCCACCTGAGCCAAGCAGAGTAAAGCTAAGCCATCTTCCGTGGGACAATCCTTCAAGTACTCATACCCCCTGGTCTTTTCTTCTCTACATTAATTCCCCTCCCCATCCCACTGGCTCTACTCTAATTCAGCCTCCTGTCCCTTCCACATTCTAGATCTCCCAGAGATATCAGCCTGTAGTCACTTTATCTAATGCTTCTAGGATGTTCCTACATCCTTTGTTCTGGATACCACACCATTCCACAAGGTTTTTCTCTAAGAGACATTAATTCCAGATCTACTGGGCTCATTGTTATCATCAACACTGAGCACAATGCCTGATACACAACAGGCACCTAATAAATATTTCTCCTTGTTCTTCTGGCTTACATAAGGGGTACAAAAGCCTCTTCTTCCTTTAAAATAACTAAGAATCAATAGCATCAAAACAAAGCTCTTATTAGGGAAGGGAAAAGGTAACATCAAGCAAAAATAGGCAAAAAGCTTAAATGTGCTCCATTAGAGGGGTTAAAG
This sequence comes from Monodelphis domestica, assembly GCF_027887165.1. Taxonomy (NCBI): domain Eukaryota; kingdom Metazoa; phylum Chordata; class Mammalia; order Didelphimorphia; family Didelphidae; genus Monodelphis; species Monodelphis domestica. The sequence continues at coordinate 20,378,877 of NC_077229.1, read as the reverse complement.
CACCAAGTGGCTTGTTTAACATTTTAAATAACATTTTTATAACATCTACAGGTAGCAGCAACCCCTTCTACCCAGACTTCTTGTTATCCCAGTTCCTCCTCCCCCAGTCCTAAAGGCCAAAGAAGAGTGGGAGCAAACCCTATATCCCCACATTCACCCTGGAGATATACAAAAGGGGAATTACAAGGAATCAAGGGGAACATTATTAATACACTTAGTCCCTTGGTATCAAGGAGCAAAAAAGGGAATACACAATAACAAAAATCTCCTTTCTCTCTGCCCTTCCTGTACTTTTTGTCCTAGACATACTACTCTCCATCTCTTGCTCTTTCTCATATCTATGCCTTAGCAGACATGGCTCCTGCCTCCTCTACCCAACAAATCCCCTCTCCTCAATCTTTCTTTGTTGGAATTTCTTTGGTCTTCTCTGTCCCAGCAGGTAAAAGTGTCTCTACCCCCTTCTCCTCCTTCAAACTTGCCAATGCCCTGCTGGTGGTACTTTTTTTTTTTACCAGAACTGTGTGTCTTTTCCCCCCTAGTAAACTCTTCTTTTTGGGAAAGGTTGAATTTCTCAGGGGCAGAGTGCTCAGAAACAGTCTAGCTAGACTGAGACCATGTCACCAAACTTAAGGAAAGGGGATGAAACATCTGGACTGATGATCTGTTTTGCTTCCTTCGTCCCACCTCCCTGGCCTTGCTCCCATTCCCAGATGCCCTTTTGTTTCCTGGCCAGTGGTCACTAGGAGTCATCCTGTGGCAGTGGGTAAGGATGTCAAGCAAGGGGTGACTTCTGAATTGAACAGAAAGAATTCAACAGGTGAAGAAGAGGTGGCAGAAAAGACTTTCCCAGCAAGGAGGTCAGTGGAAACAAAGATGTCACTTAAGTGATGAGAGACCCAAGCTGCTCAGATTGGCTGGGGGATCTAAATGCTGAAAGAGAGGCTAAAGCTGAAGGACATGGTTGTGGGCTATTTCTGACCTTTTCCTTGTGCCTTGGAACTAATTTTTTTTTAAACCTTTACCTTTTGCCTTAGAATCAATATTGTGTATTGGTTCAAGACAGAAGAGCGGTCAGTAAGGGTTAAGCAATGGGGATTAAGTTACTTGTCTAGGATCACACAATCTTAGGTCAAATCTTTACAGCACCAATCATGGGAAACTCTTGTGTGAGAAAAGGAGAGATAAAAGAGCACCCGTCCCCAAAGTCTTGCTTATGAATGAGAAACAGAAGGATGCTCTTCTAATTTATCATTGCAGGAGCATTATTGGAGAAGTGGGGGGGGGGGAGATAGACCGTTTCATTAGGGTTCTCTTAAAACCTGAGTCTAAAAGGAGGTGCCCTGCAAAGAATTCTAATTTGCTAAACATTTATAATGGCCATGCAGTAGGGTGATACAAAGTTTGTGTAAAACAAAGGTCTCTGCTCTCTTGGAGCTTCTAATTTACAAGGATAAATCCTAATAGTGTGGTCTGTGCAAAGTGGACGGGTGAGAGGAGGCAGAGGCAGCTGCCAAGGAAGGGAGGGTGAACAGGAGAGTCCATTTCAGACAGAGGTCCAGGCAGCAAAGACAAGAAGGGGGAGGACTGAAGGAGAAAGGAGTCCCAGAGCAGCATGAGATGCCTCTGTAAAGTCTTCCTTCTCAGGAAGATGCTATCTACCTCCAAGAAAGAACTGATATATAGAAACATATACATAATTCCAGGTATCTGTATCAAACGCAGGCTTTCCCTAATGCAGGGTTGGGAGGGAGGTAGACAGCTTGGAACTCAAAATGTAACCAAAAAAACTTTTTTAAAGCAATTTAAAAAATACAAACCCTCCCAAAACAAACAAACAAGCCCCAAATCGAGTCTCCCTTCTTTCATCCCCTTATCCCAGGAGTCCAAGTGTTTTATTGTTTTGATATGTAGTGTTATCGTCACCAGAGGCATTCCCAAGCCTTCGTGCCCCCCCCCCCATTGCACTGCCTGCTGGTTGATGGAGGGTACCATGCTAACTAAGCAGACAGCTTGGGTCTGCCAGCCCTTCCAGGCACCAGGGCAAAGACACAAAGGACCACCACAATATAAAAACAACAGTAAGAGGCAGAATTCGGATCCCTGCAATGACTAAGCTTGACTCCAGAGGATTCCTGGGGGAAACAGAATTCCCTCCAGCCGGCTGATTAGCTGGGGGTTGGAGATGTGAAAGTAACTGGCACACTTTGTCAGACCTCGTCAACAAGCTTTGTCAATGTTTGACCGATGAAGTGTAATTCAATTCAATAAACATTTCCTGTGTATTCTGGGCCAACTAGTGGGGCCAGGAGGAGAAAACCAAAGCGTCTGCCCTCAAGAAGCTTCCACGGGGATGGGTTTGAACAAGCCCGGCAGGCAATGGCCAGGCTTATGGGGAAGGGTCTGTCCAATGCAGGATCGACGAGGGGTAAGTCAGATCAAGGAAGCGATGCGATTACTACGACGCTTTAAAAATGGCGCAAGTACAAGGAGCTACGTTCGCTCCAGTACGCGCCTAGCCAGGAGGGCAAGCACAGGGAAAGTCTGTCCAAACACTACTGTAAATGCTCTCCAGTGGCTCCGGCGGGCGCGTTGGGGGTAGCAGCCACTGTGCTACAGAGTAGCAGGCCCTCCCCTTGCCTAGAGCGTCTTCGCCCAGCTCCCAGGTTGTAGTGCGGCGCGGCCCAGGGGCGCGATGCCTCCTGGGACCTGTAGGCTATTTCCCTCTCGGCCACAGCGGATCCAAAACCTCCCGCTCCTCTCCCCTCCCCTTTCCTCCTATCAGCTGATAGGGCCCAGGGCGACACAAGGAACTTCCCGCCCGCCGACCGCCTACCTGCTTGGGTTCTGTGGCGACTGGCGGCGGCGGTGGCACCGCCTGCACCGGTCCTGCCGGCATGTCTGCGGCGCTGAGGGATACGACTCTAACGGCAATCTAGGCACGGACCACACTGCGTCAGTGCAGAGCCGGGCATTCACAAGATGGCGGCGAGCGAGCGGCGGACCGCCTTCAGGGAGACGGGGTGACGCGTTTCCTGTCCCGCCCCTCGCTTTCCGGCGGGCTCCCTCCCCCGTGCGCGAGCGGACGTGGAGACACCGTTGCCATGGAGAAAGCGGGGCGGGAGGTTTCAGGCACTCGGCTGGGAACTGCAGTGGATCCAAGGAGCCCAGGCCTCGGCTCCAGGGGCGGGAACTGCGGGGACAGTTCCAAGAACTGCAGCGGCATTGCCGGAGGCGGGTGAGCTCGGAGTGGTGGCCTGGGGTCCCCTGTCTCCACTTTCTGCCCCAGAATCTCCAGCCCAGTTGCCCCTCCCCTTCACTCATGCCCGCCCTTTATCCCTGGGAGGAGGGCACCACCTCTCCCACATCCCGAAATCTACCCCGCCCCCATCCCCGGGAGTGCCCTCCCCATTTCAGGGGGCCCCCGCCTTCATCTGAGGGCCCCCGCCCATCCCCTGCCCTCCTGGAGGAGCCCACCCGTTTGTTCCTATCCCTGGGAACACCAGCCCTCCCTTAGAAAGACCGTCCCATTCAAAGCCCTGCCCAGCTGGAGAAGTCCCCCACCCCTCGAAACCATGACCCTATCCTGCTGTCACCTCAGGAGCCCCACTCTCCTGGAGGGAGCCCTTCCCAACAAAAGCCCCCCCTTACTCCTCTTCCCATATTAACCTGCCCCCCTTTTCAGCCAGCCTATATTATGTGTGCCAGGCACCAAGCTACAAGTAGGGATACAGGAATAAAGATGAGGCCATGAGTAAGCTAGTTTAGCTCCATCAAGGAAAACTGAAATATGAAATGACAGGCAATTCTGCTGGGCTCTTTTAAATCCCTCTCTCTGGCCCCTTTTCAGCTTTCAAAGAAAGGCTGGCCTTAAATCCCCAGTTTGGCCTCCTGTCTCAGTTTTGCTTCTAGTGGACTCTGTGAAGCTGGGCAGGTCTCTGATTCTGTCAGCAGGAGGAATTCCCAGGAAAACCCTCCACCAGATCAGATCTCTGAAGGAGCAGCTTTTAGAACCATTTGAGGTCATGGACTCCTTTGACAGTGGGATGAAACCTATGGCCTGACTCCTCAGAATAAGACACCAAGCAGAGTTTGTCAGCTCACAAGCATTTACAAAGACAATAGTCATTCTCAATTGCGGAGAGACTACCACTATACTATACTATATATGCCAATAATATATTTCAACTATATTGAGATACAGTTAATAACTTGTTAAAAAAAAAGTTCACAGATCCTAGGTTAAAAACCCTGAGTAGTCCTTGGGAGAAACCTGAGGTCCAGAGAGGTCTGTGCTCTAGGTCACATGGCTCTGGGATTTGAATCAAGTCTAGACTCCTATCCATTGAACCATAGGGTCTCATTGTCTCTGTTTTTCAGGATCACAACTCTGTCCATCAGTAAGCATTGGGGTTAAATGACTTGCCCAGAGTCATACAGCTAAGAAGTATCTGAGGCCAGATTTGAATCTAAGACCTCCTGTCTCTGGGCCTGGCTATAGTCCCCCGAGCCATCTAACTGCCAGCAAGCATTCATTAAAGACTTACCATGTTTGAGGCAGTGTGCTAAGTGCTGGGGATATAAATGCAAGCCAAAAGGCAATCCCTACTCTCTAGAAGTGTAGGGGGGGGGGGGAGAGGAGGTTCCTGTTCAGAGGAGTTTAGCTGGCAGAAGACGAAGAGATGGCTGGCCCTGGTACCCTCCTTAGGTGGAGGTTCTTAATTATAATTAGGGGGAGCCTGAGAGGCCATCTCTTTTAGCCCCCTTGGTTTTCAGTTGAAGAAACTGAGCGTAGGGAGGTGGGAAGAAGCTTGTCTCTGGTTGCCCAAGGGAGGCAACCCACAGAGCCAGCTTGTTCTCCTCTCCTTAGGGCATCTTCTGGTCTTCAGGATGGCCCATCTCCTGGGGAACCCAAGCTGTATGGACAGCCTGAGGAAAGACATCACAGACCTACAAGGAGCCATTGTGGATGTGTTCTCCAGAGCTGGGGCAGTGCGCTTCCCCTCTTGGAAGTTCCCTGACAAAGTGTCCTGTGACCTGGACTTGGTTTCTCTCTTGGAGCACTATGACCATGTAGAAGGAAACCCCGAGTTCACTCAGCTTTCCCATGTGGTGCTCCTGGAGTTGGTGATCGACAGGTAAGGGAGGGAAAAGCCACCTGACTGTCCTTGGCTGCCCTAGAATCTCTGGTGGTTGGGGAGGGGCATACCCCAAAGGGCAGGACCAGGGGCAGTAGGGGAAAGGACATAGAGGCAGAGTTCAGCTTGACTTCCCGACTGTGGGAGTCTTCCCAAACTGAAATGATAGTGAAGGTGTTTGAATGAGATAATAAGAGCAACAATAGCATTTCAATAGCACTTTAGGGTTTGCAAATATTATCTCATTGGATCCTAAATAACTCTGGGAGGTAAGTACAATTATATTTCCATTTTACAGATGAAGAAACTGAGGCTGGGAGGGGGGTGAGTCCAGGATTCACACTCAGGTCTTACACATATACACTATTTATTTTGTTTTTGTTTTTTGAATATAATTTTTATTTTTAAAAAATATTTTCCATGGTAACATGCTTCATGTTCTCTCCCTCCCCTCTTCCCTTCCTCCTCCTGGAGCTGACAAGTAATTCCATTGGGTTATACTTGGATTATCAGCTAAATCCTATTTTCATATTATTCATTTTTATAATAAATAATCTTTTAAAATTAAAACCCTTGAGGGGGATTTATGCTGGACTACACTGGTTAGATGCCTCTGGCAGCTTGGCTGCTCCTGAAAAGAGGCAGGGTACTGGGCTGGCCATATGAGTAGTAAGTTTCTGGGCTCCAAGTCTGACTTTGCTGCTCATAAGCAGTGAGACCCTGGGCAAGACACTACCCCTCTGGGGGCCTCAGCTACTTAAGTCTGTCAAGATGCACAAAAAGCCAAAGTCTTTGGAAGGCAAGAAAACTCAGCTGCTGGCTCCTGTCACCACTTCCAGTCACAGGGAATTCCTGTAGGGCCTTGATTTTAGCCAATAAAAACCTGTCAAAGTGTAAAGTGACCCTCATCTTTTATGTTGGGTCTCTTAAGAGTTCTAGGACAAGCAGCTAGGTGGCCATTGGACAGAGCACCATGCCTGGAGTTGGGAGGACTTGTGTTCAAATCTGGCCTCAGATACGTCCTAGCTGTGTGACCTTGGGCAAGTCACTTAACCCTAAATGCCTCACCTTTACTGCTCGTCTGCCTTAGAACTGATACTAAGATGGAAAGGAAGGGTTTAAAAAAGAGTCCTTGGCAGTTACATGGTGTGAGGACTCCACTGGGGAAAGACTGGTGGTGTGTGTAAATGCTTTCAGCAAATACTTCAGAACCAAATAATCCAAGGGGTTTAGACAGGCTTCCTGAAGGTTCCTTTCAAGGGACCCTGCTAAGAACCTGAAAGCAAAGTGTAAAATTCTGGAGAGCAGGAAGCCCAGTGCATGTAGGAGAGAGCCCTGGGGTTTGCCCTCCATCCCAAAAGACACATAGCTCTAGGGGCAGGTACTGTGCAGGATAGTAGAAACCCCAGATTCCTTGTCCTGGTTGGCTCCTCACTCCCATGGGTACATGAGAAAGTCATCTCCCCTGGCTGGGCCTCAGTTTCTCCAAATAGCAAATGAGGGGTTGACTTCTAAGGCTCCTCCCAGCTCTGACACCCCTGTCCTGAGCCCCCACCCAGGATGTCAGAATTTCAGGGATGATCTCTGAGGCTCCATGCCGAGAAGAACCTTCCTATAATAAAGCTTTGGAACAGGCTCTCCAAGTGACCTATCAGGGCCTGCCTCTCAGGCTTCTGGTCATGTTCGGGATAGTTCAGAGCTTCCTTTTAGGGTATTTCCCAGCTCCTCCCTGAACCCTGGGCCACGTCTCCATCCCAGGCCCAAAACCTTTACCCAAGGCTCTTGTCTAGACGCTGTCTTTCTTTTCCCAAATTTCTGGATCTTGCTGTGATGCACCCACTGTGCGCCATACATTACACTCAGACTTGGGGATACAAAGAAAGATAAAGCAGGGTTTCTGCCCTCTAATGGTGGGGGAGAACACGTCCAGGTACCTAGAGAATAAACACAAAAGGAGCCCCCAGGGCCTTGTGGGGAGGTAGAGAGGGGGTTCCTGTGGGAGAAAGGCCTTTTGTAGAGCCCTGAAGGAAAGCAGGGATTCCCAGAGTTGTTTAGACTTGTGGGCTGGCTGTTGCAAAGCCCAGAGACAGGAGCTGGGGCTTCATGGACAGGACCCAGAGTGGGTGGCAATGACTGGATCTCCTCTGTAGAAAAGACCAAGAGGCAGTAAGTACAGTTAAAGCCACAGGCCAGCCTCTGCCTTGGCCTTTAGAGGACTCTCCAGAGAGTGGGTGGATGAGCCCAGACCACCGAACAACTGATGAGACAAATGTGCCAGAGGCGATGGATGCTGGGCCTGGCCAATGGGGGGTTTCCTTGGGTCAGTTCATCCATAGTTGTCACTGGCTTTCTCCATTGGGGAGAGGTGAAGGGAGGGATGTGGATCTGAAAAAAGAATGACATTGAATTAAGAGAAAACATGGGCGTTGGAGAGCTCTGCCGAGGTTCTCAAGCACAGGTGAACCTCAGACCCCAGGGGAGTGGGGTGAGTGGCAGGGGTGGATCGAGTCCATTTGGGTCACTGGCTCGGATCTTTTGGCAAAGGGAGAGGGACAAGGGCTAGAGGTTGGGGAAATTGAGGTGAGTTCTTATTCTGGAGAGCAGCAAGAAGCGAATGGGAATGCCTTCCCAGCTGCCCGTCTCTGGCTTCTTTGCCCAGAGTTGTTTGAATGGGGTCTCCCTCATTAAGCCAGGAGCACCTGGAGAACAGGGATCAATTTTACCTTTCATTTTCTCCCTGTGCCTGGCACATAATGGGTGCTTAGTGAACGCCTGTGAACTTTTCAGACACCAGGTGTAACCCTGAGAGAGTCTCTGTTCTTGATCTTAAACCAGGATTCCAAGCATGTCAGAGTGGGAAGTGCCCTAGGAACCTAGAACGTAGCAGAAGCCTTAGAACGGGGAATGTGTCAGTGCTGGGAAAGACCTCAGAAATCAATTCACTCACAGATGGGGACATTTAGACTCATTTAGTATGTGGGATGTGCTAAGATGTGAAGAAATAACTGGGGGAGTGGGGGGTGGGGTCGGAGAGACCAGGCAGATCAAGGCCTTGGGTGGCTCCCCTCTCTGGGCCCCAGGAGCCCCAGACAGGATTATCTCTAAAGCCCCACAGAGCCAGAACTCCCTGTGGTCACTCTCACTGAGTTTCTGGCCTAGAGTGAGCCCACAAAGCGAAGCCAGCTCCCCACTGGGTCTTTGTCTCCCAAGGCAGCGACAAGCTGGAGTGTGTGCTGAGCACACCCGGTCACTGGGGAATTGGCTGAACACGTGGGGAGATTTAGTCTGGTTCCTAGAGGAGCCGTCGGGCTCATTCTGCTTCGTCCCCAGCATAGGACTAGGAGCAAATCTACAGAGAGATTTCTGGAAATGAGAGCTGCCATCCCAAAGGGATGGTGGGCAGAGATGGTCTGGCTTCAGGGATACCCTAGCGAGGATGCCTCTGCAGGCCAGTCCAGTGTGAGACCGGATGACCCTCTGAGTGTCCACGCAGGCCCTCTCCAGCCTGGCTCTGAGCCCTCAGCCTGTATGTTATGTCTCTCTTTTCCCCCCAAAGGCTCCTTTTGCTTCTCCAGAGCTTTACCAGCTACACGGACAACATCACCAGCAACGAGATGGTCCCCATACCCCGGGAGGTGGGGCCCTGCATGTCTGTTGGGCTCACAGTCCGCAAGTACTGGACCAGTATGCTGAGGCTAGGAGAACTCTACCGGCAATCAGTGACTGAGGTAGGGACGGCCTGAGCCCATCCCTCCTCTGGCTCTGGGGGCCCCCATGGAATCCAGCAGGAGCCCAGGATCACCCTGCCCCTGGGGGTCCTTGAGAAAGTGGTTTCCTCCCTGGAGGCCTATCCTGGGACATAACACAGGGGCTGTACCAGATGAGTACCAGTAGACCTTCAGGCCTTCATCACACTGATCTTCCCGAAAGCCTGTTTGTGGGTCACTTCCTCCTCGCTTAGCACCTTTCTTTTTAATAAACAAATATGTTTTCATTGGGCCATTGAGAAAATATATTTTTAATCCTCACCTTTTGTCTTAGAATAGATAGTGAGGATCAGTTCTAAGCTAAAAGAATGGTAAGGACTAGGCAGTTAGGGCAAGGTGACTTGCCCAGGGTTATACATCTAGGAAGTGTCTGGGGTCAAATTTGAACCAGAGTCCTTCTGACTCCAGGCCTGGCTCTTTATCTTTATCTGAGCCATGTAGCTGTCCCTCGAGCTATTTCTCTTCTAGTTTTTTTCATAGTACAATCTTTAATATTAAGATTATGTATCCATTTGTAAAGTATTGTGAAGTATGGTGTGATGTGTTGGTCTAAGCCTTATTTCTGCCAGATTGCTTTCTGTTTTTTCTAGATTTTTTTTATAAAATAAGGAGTTTTTGCTGTTGTTCATTTGTTAGATTTGTTTCTGACTCTTTCCTTGTTACCCTATTTGGTATTTTCTTGGTGAGATACTGGAGGAGTTAGCCATTTCCTTCTCCAGTTCTTTTTATATTAACTGAGGCCAACATGGTTAAGTGACTTGCCCATGGTCACATAGCTAGTAAGTGCCTGAGGTTAGAATTAAACTACGGAAGATGAGTCTTCCTGAATCCAGGCTTGGCACACCCTCTACTATGCTACCTTATGTTTTTTTTTTAATTTTGTTGTTTCTGATTCTCCCTTGTCTGTTCCACTGATGTACCGTGTATTTTTTAAAACTGGTTAGAGATGCTTTGATGTCTGCTGCTTTTATCACCTGCTATATTATAAATATAGTTTCAGGTCTGGAAGTGGTATTCTTCCTTCCTCCCTATTTCTTTTCATCATTTCCTTTGATATTCTAGATCTTTTGTTTTTCCAATTTGTTACAATTTAATCAAGTTCCTTAAAGTGTTATCTCAATCATTACAGTAGCATAGCTTTAAAAGTGTAAATTAAGGGGGCAGCTGGGTAGCTCAGTGGATTGAGAGCCAGGCCTAGAGATGGGAGGTCCTAGGTTCAAATCTGACCTCAGCTGTGTGTGACCCTGGGCAAGTCACTTGACCCCCATTGCCTAAAAAAAAAAAAGTGTAAATTAACTTTGGTGGTACTGTCATTTTATTATGTTGGCACAGTCTAGCCATGAGCATTAAATGTTTATCCACCTAGTTAAGTTGTTCTTTGTTCTAAAAGAGCTTTTGGTAGTTAAATACATATAAGTCTTTTGTGTGCTTCCATCCACTGATTCCCAAGTTCTTTAGGCCTTTTAGACTTCCTTGGAATGGGATTTCCCTTTCTATTGTTGCCTCTTAGATTTTGTTATTATTCAATAGAAACAAGTTAATTTTTGAGGGTTCATTTTGAGGCCCACAACTTTATTGAACCTATTGTCTCAATTAGTATCTGATAGTTCCTTAAGATTTTCCAAGTAAGCTCTGATATCATCAAATCTCCTCTTCGCTTTTTTACACCTTTCAATCCTTTTTGCTAGCATTCCTAGAATTATATCAAATAATAATGGAGAAAGTGGACATCTTTGCTTTCCTACAAATTTATTGGATAAAGTTCCTGTTTATTTCCTGTCTTTGATTCCTGTGTTGGTTTTAGATGGCTGTTTATTTTCAAAAGGTTCCTTTGTGCCTAAATTTATAGGTTGGAGTTTTTGTTTATTTGTTGACTTTGTTTAGCATAAATGAGTGTTGTACTTTGTCAAAGGCTTTCCCCCCATCCATTGAGATCATCATGTGGTTTGGATGTTTTTCTTTCTAGAATGCTTGTGCTGATTGTTCCTAGTGTTGGACCAGCTTTGCATCCCTGGTAGAAATCTAAATTGGTCATGATGAATGGCCTTGGATAAATGACTACAGTCTGTTTGATAGAATTTCCTTTAAAATTTTTAAATCCTTATTCATTAATGATATTGGTCTTTAGTTCTACTTCTCTGGTGAGGTATTAAGACTATATTTGATATATTAAGAGCCAGGCCTAGAGACAGGAGGTTCTGGGTTCAAATATGATCTTCGGTACTACCTTGCTGTGTGACCCTGGATAAGTCACTTGACCCACATTGCCTAGTCCTAAACACTCTTCTGCCTTCAATACACAGTTGATTCTAAGATGGAAAGTAAGGGATTTTTAAAAAAGACTATATTTGTCTCATAAAAGAATTCTGGCAGGATACTTTATTAATCTTTGAGAATGATTTGTATAGTATATATATAAATTCTATAAAGGTTTGATGGAATTTTTCCATGAATATAATACAGCAGGGCTGGAAGTTTTTTTCTTTGGTAATTCTTTTTTTTTTTAAACCCTTACCTTCTGTCTTGGAGTCAATACTGTGTATTGGCTCCAAGGCAGAAGAGTGGTAAGGGCTAGGCAATGGAGGTCAAGTGACTTGCCCAGGGTCACACAGCTGGGAAGTGTCTTAGGCCAGATTTGAACCTAGGACCTCCCGTCTCTAAGTCTGGCTCTCAATCCACTGAGCTACCCAGCTGCCCCCTGGTAATTCTTTTAAAGGGATATTGAGTTCCTTTTCTGAGAGACTAGATTATTTAAGATCTCTATTTTGTCTTCTCTTAGTTTCTATGCTTTTGTATCTTTGAAATTATTGGTCTATTTCTTTTATATTTTGTTTTTTATTATAATTTTATTTTACATAATCACTAATTATTTCTGTGATTTGTTCTTTGACTCACTCCTTATTTGAGTTAGTTGTATTTTTTTTTAAACCCTTACCTTCCATCTTGGAGTCAATACTGTGTGTTGGCTCCAAGGCAGAAGAGTGGTAAGGGCTAGGCAATGGGGGTCAAGTGACTTGCCCAGGGTCACACAGCTGGGAAGTGTCTGAGGCAAGATTTGAACCTAGGACCTCCAGTCTCTAGGCCTGGCTCTCAATCCACTGAGCTACCCAGCTGCCCCCAGTTGTATTTTTTTTTGAAAATTTTATTTAATTATTTTAGAATATTTTTCCATGGTTACAAGATTTGTGTTTTTTCCCTGCTTCCCCACTGTACCCCCCCCCAGACCCCCATAGCTGATGTGCAATTCCTCTGGGTTTTACATGTGGCATTGATCAAGACCCATTTCTATACCATTAATATTTGCACTAGGGTGATCATTTAGAGTCTATGTCCCCAATCATATCTCCACCATTCCTTGTGATCAAGCAGTTTTTCTTCTGTGTTTCCACCCCCACAGTTCTTTCTCTGGAGGTAGATAACATCTTTTTCATAAGTCCCTCAGAATTGTCCTGGATCATTGCATTGCTGCTAGTAGAGAAGTCCATTACATTCAATTGTGCCACAGTGTATCAGTCTCTGTGTACAATGTTCTCCTGGTTCTGCTCCTTTTATTCTGCATCACTTCCTGGAGGTTGTTCCAGTTCACATGGAATCCCTCCAGTTCATCATTCCTTACAGCACAATAGTATTCCATCACCAACAGATACCACAGTTTGTTCAGCAATTCCCCAATTGTAGGGCATCCCCTCATTTTCTAATTTTTTTACCATCACAAAGAGCACAGCTATGAATATTCTTGTACAAGTCTTTTTTCCTTTTGATCTCTTTCGGGTACAAACCCAGCAGGGCTATGGCTGGATCAAAGGGCAGTCAATCTTTTAGTGCCCTTTGGCCATAGTTCCAAATTGCCTTCCAGAATGGCTGGATCAATTCACAACTCCACCAGTAATGTATTAATGTCCCAATTTTGCCACATCCCCTCTAACATTTATTACTTTCCTTTGCTATCATGTTAGGCAATCTGCTAGGTGTGAGGTGGTACCTCTAGTTGTTTTGAATTGCATTTCTCTGATTATAAAAGATTTAGAACACTTTTTCATGTGTTTATTGATAGTTTTGATTTCTTTATCTGAAAATTGTCTATTCATGTCCCTTGCCCATTTATCAATTGGGAAATGGCTTGATTTTTTGTATAATTGATTTAGCTCTTTATAAATTTGAGTAATTAGACCTTTGTCAGAATTTTTTGTTATAAAGATTTTTTCCCAATTTGTTGGTTCCCTTCTAATTTTGGTTGCATTGGTTTTGTCTGTACAAAACCTTTTTAATTTAATGTAATCAAAATTATAGATTTTACATTTTGTCATTTTTTCTAACTTTTGCTTGGTCTTAAAATCTTTCCTTTCCCAAAGATCTGACAAGTATACTTTTCTATGTTCACCTTATTTACTTACAGTTTCCTTCTTTATATTTAAGTCATTGACCCATTCTGAGTTTATCTTGGTATAGAGTATGAGACGTTAATCTAAACCAAATCTCTCCCATTCTGTCTTCCAATTTTCCCAGCAGTTTTTGTCAAATAGTGTATTTTTGTCCCAAAAGTTGGGATCTTTGGGTTTATCATAGACTGTCTTGCTGAGGTCACTTACCCCAAGTCTATTCTACTGATCCTCGTCAGTTGTGTTTTTGTTTGCTTGGGACAGAAGGCAGCACAGTGGATACAGTGCCACAGGCTTGGAGTAAGGAAGACTCAGCTTCATGAGTTCAAATCCAGTCTCAGACACTCATTAGCTTTATCCAGAATACCACCTGGCTACCCCAAAGACAGTACTATATCTCTTCCATTATTTGAGCTTAATTTACTTTAAAACAACTATATTCCATCCACTGCTTTCCCTAATTCTTAAGCATGCCCTCTTTCTCTTGTTTGTTATCCCTTTCTTTGCTTTTGAAGTTTTGCCCATTAGTTCCTTTTTCTTTCTCTTTTTTTTTCCCTAACCCTTACCTTCTATCTTAGAATCAATACTGTATATTGGTTCTAAGGCAAAAGAGTGCTAAGGGTTAGGCAATGGGGATCAATTAACTTGCCCAGGGTCACACAGCTAGGAAGTGTCTGAAGCTAGATTGAACCCTAACCCTCCCATCTCTGGGCCTGCCTCTCAGTCCACTGAACCACTCAGCTTCCACTTGTGAACTTTAGATTACTCCACCCTACTTATACTTAGTCTAACAAAATCAGGAATGCCTACACCCATACTTAAGGATTAAGTATCTAGGAGGATGGCCTATGATAGACATATGCTAGCAAATGACAAATCAGAAACAGCTGACAGATCCCTGGGCTGTCCTAAGTCAAGCTTAAGCTACCATTGGTATAGATGAGATGCAAGAAAGTGATGTAAAACTGTCTATATATTTCGCATCACTTCCTCTCTCGGGCCTCTTTTGTGGTGGAGAGGTCCTGGCAGCAGCTTGCTGAGCATCTTGGCATCTTGGCGTGGTGGCAGCTATTGTCTGTTTTAGTGGTGAGTTTCCCTTGATACCATACTGGAGGAAGCCTAGTAACTTAGTTCAGGTGAGGTGGCTTCTCTGAGCTCTCTCAGAGTTTAGGTTGATTTTTCCTCCTTTACATTCCAAACACTATCCACTTAGAAGCCTCTAATCTTCCTCAGAAACCTTGTGTCAGAGGACTTTGAACTTCCCCTGGCATAGGCCAGACGGGTGAAATCCTATACCCTTTCCCTCTCTCTTCTTGAGTTCTTCCCTCTATATTGATTAAACCACCGTAGTAGATTTCCAAACTGACTTGGGTATTTTATTTGGGATATCCCCTGGCGACCAAAAATCAAACTTAGATTAGGTCATGACCCTAAATTATCCTTACAGTATGGCTAATCCATGAAGGGTGTGACGAGGACCCTCAAATTTCTGTGAGATCTCTTTCCTTTCTCTCTTTATTACTTTCTCAAATCAGGCAGTCTTTTAAACAGCTAACTTAGCTTCAAAACACAGCTGCTAAAGCAGGTTAGTATAAAACATTTTCTCTCTCTCTCTCTCTCTCTCTCTCTCTCTCTCTCTCTCTCTCTCTCTCTCTCTTCCTTAATATGAATTGAACAGAGCCGTGTTTTTTTACAAACCTAAAAGCAGCAGGACTGGGGAAGCTGTTTACCTATGAATCTCCTTTCCCTTGGGGAACAAACAACCCAATTAGGCAATTTCTTGCTTTTATCTGGTTTTAAGTTTTATTTCCTTTTCTTCCCTCTCAGTTGTCAATAAAAATCCCCCTTCCTCTACTCCCCACTTTGATTTGTTTTGTTCATTGCTTTTTAAAAAAATATAAATCCTTATCTTCTTTCTTAGAAAGTGTTGACTTAGAAAAACACAATACTATTAAATAGTCAGAAAAATCACTCTTTAGGGGGAAGCTAGGTAGCTCAGTGGATTGAGAGCCAAGCCTAGAGATGGGAGGTTCTCGGTTCAAATCTGGCCTCAGACACTTCACAGCTGTGTGACCCTGGGCAAGTCACTTGACCCCCATTGCCTAGCCCTTACCTTCTGCCAATACACAGTATTGACTTCAAGACAGAAGATAAGGGTTTAAATAAAAAAAAAGAAAAAAAGAAAAATCACTCTTTAATCAAGGAAAAAGGGTTCAGTGTGTGAATCTTAAAATTTCTCAGACTTGTGAATGTTAAAAATTCTCAGACTCTACTTAGAACATTTGTTAAGACCATTCCCCATGTGAACCTTAAAAATTTCCCAGACCCTACTTCATAAAGCTGGGTTAAGACCATTCCCCATTTGGGCAGTGAAGGTACTTGATCAGGAATGTGAGAACTCTACTTCACCATACTTGAGCATGCCCTAGGGGAAGATAAAGTTGTAAACTCTTTGCTGAACAATGAAAAGTACTTAAACCCATACTTATAGTAAGACAAAAATGTTCTTAAGCCATGCCTATTTTTGGATATAATATAAATGTCAGGCAACTTGTGAATTTACAAGGAACAAAGAGCTGAGAAACTTACTCAGAGCTTTCCTGGTGTGAATTACTCAAAAATTTACACCTTCATAGGTGTGAACTAAGAATGGTCTGTCCTTTGAAAAACGTCTACTGTGATTGGTAGATATAAGGACTTAGGGGAGGTGACATAGGAGAAAATGCCCTTTAAATAGGAGCTCAGATACATTCAGATGGAGAATTGAGCTGCTGGAGGCAGCTGAGATGATGCTGGCCTGGTGTCACTAGAATCCTTGCTTGGACAGTGATTAAGGACTGACTGATCTCTCTATTAAGACTCAGGTCTAGGCCATATTGGCTTAAGGCCCTTCATACTTATTCCTTTCTTTCTCTTTCTTTAATTCCTCATTGTATTATTAATTAAAATCTCTATAAAACCCAGTTGACTTGGGTATATTCATTATTGGGAATATTTCCCTGGCGACCACCTTATATATTGATTTGAAACAAGACACTGTAGTGAAAACATATTTTCTGCAGTCACAATTTATTCATCCACTCTTTTATCTATCACAATTTTATATCTTCCACTATTTTAATCACTACAGTTTATGACACCCAACCATTTTAACTCTTACAGTTTATGGCTCCCACTCTTTTAAATCTCACACCCATTTTAAACAATGAAGGTAGTTGATCAGGAATGTGAGAACTCTAACCTTACTCCATCCCTACTTAAGCATACTTTAGGGGAAGATAAAGTTGTAAACTCCTTACTGAACAATGAAAAAGTACTTAACTCATACTTATAGTGAGGCAAAAGCCTTAAGCTAAGTCTATTTTTAGATCTAATACAAAAAGTTGCTAAGTACCTATAAAGGTCAGGCAACTTGCAAACTTGCAAGGGGCATAGAGGTGTGAACTTACTCAGAAGTTTTAGTCTACTCAGAGAAGTTGAGAACTAAAGAGGGTGTGAATTAAGAATGGTCAGTCCTTTGGAAAACATCTACTGTGATTGGTAGATGTGAAAACTTAGGGGAGGGGACATAGGAGAAAATTCTCTTTAAAAGGAGGTCAGAAAAGGCCTCTAGGAGGAGTTCAGCTTGCCAAAGCTGAATTGGAGGGCTCAATGGCTGAACTTAGTTGAGCTGAGGAGCTAAACTGGTGGGTCTCTCTGAACACTAGAATCTTGCTTGACAAATCTTGTGGTGAGTGGATAAAAGACTGATAAGCTGGCCTAGCCCTTTTCTCATTATTTCCTCTTACTCTCTCTCTCTCCCCCTTTATTAATTCCTTAATTTGTATTAATTAAAATCTCTATAAAACCCAGCTGACTTGGGTATATTTAATATTTGGGAATTTTCCCATGGCGACCATTATATTTTTGATTTGAAACCATATTTTCGCGGTCACAGTTTAAGGCAACATTCTTTTATCTGTAACAAGTGTGACAATAGGCCTCTACACAGAGCTGCACACCACATGCCTATGCAGAAGGTTGAACTCTTTTCACTCTAGACACTGACCCCTGGGAAAGCCAATTGCTCTAGATTGGACAATTTTAAGGAACCATTAAAGTTGGGAAACTTAAATACTTTTCTAGATGAAACATGGGGGCTGAGGATGAGAGGGGCAGTTGATTGACTATACAATGGTGACAAAGGAAAATGAGGAGGTGCATATGATAAGAGCATATTTTCCCAGGAAGGGATTTTTTCCTATGCCTTGATTGTGCAGGTCATTATTATTTTTAATATTTTATTTTCCCAGTTATATGTGATAACAATTTTTAAGAGAATTTCCAAAATTATAAGATGCAGATTGTGTCCCTCTTTCCCTTCCCTCCTTCATGTGTTATACCAGTATGACCCTGCAAAACATTTACATATTGGTCAAGTTGTGAAAAATACTCATACAAAACCAAAACCCCAAAGTAAAAACCCAGATGAACTAAAGTGAAAAATAGACTGCTCTGATCTGTAAACTTCAGCAGTTCTTTCTCTGGAGATGGATAGTATTCTTTGTCCTAAATCCTTTAGAATTGTCCTGGATCATTGCATTGCTGAGAGTAGCTAAGTTTCACAGCTGATCATCCCACAATATTGCTGTTTCTGTGTACAATGTTCTCCTGGTTCTGTTTATTTCACCCTTCATCAGTTCATGGAGGTCTTTCCAACTCTTTCTGAAATCATCATGTTCATCATTCCTCATAGCACAATAGTATTCCATCATCATCACATATCAAAATTTGTTTAGTCATTCTGCAATTGATGGATGTCCTCTCAATTTCCAATTATTCACAGCAATATTTGTGTAAATATTTATATAAATATTTATATTTATATATTTATATAAAGAGCAGCCATAAATATTTTTATACAAGTAGGTCCTTTCCCCTTTTTTATTTCTTTGGGATATAAATGTAGTCTTTATATTACTGGATCAAAGGGTATGTACTGTTTATAGCCCTTTGGGCATAGGTCCAAATTACCCTCTAGAATTTACTGGATCAGTTCATAACTCCACCAACAATGCATTAATTCTTCAATTTTGTCATATCCCCTTCAACATTTACCATTCTCCTTTACTATCACATTGGGCAATCTGCTTGGTGTGAGGTGGTACTTCAGAGTTGTTTGATTTGTGTTTCTCTTAATTAAAAGTAATTTAGAACATTTTAAAATTTGATTATTGATAGCTTTGATTTCTTCATCTGAAATAAATTGACCATTTATCAAGTGGGGAATAACTTGTATTCTTATAAATCTGACTCAATTCTCTACATATTTGAGAAATAAAGCTTTTATCAGAGAAATTTTCTGTATCTCCCCCTCCCCCCACATTTGTTGTTTCCCTTCTAATCTTGGTTGCATTGCCATTGTATAAGACCTTTTAAATTTAATATAATAATTATTCATTTTACATATTGTAATGTTCTCTCTCTTGTTTGGTCCTAAATTCTTCCCTTATCCATAGATCTGACAGGTAAACTATTCCATGCTCCCCTAATTTGCTTGTGGTATCACCCTTTATGTCTAAACTATGTTCCCATTTTGACTTTATCTTGGTGTATGGTGTGATATAATGGTCTGTACCAAGTTTCTGCCATACTCTTTTCCAGTTTTCCCAGGAGTTTTGGTCAAATAGTGAGTTCTTGTCCCAAAAGCTTGGATCCTTGGGTTTATGAAATACTGGATTGCTAGAATGCATGCACAATTGTGTGCTATATTCTAATCTATGCCACTGATCCACCCTTCTGTTTCTTAGCCAGGAACAGATTGTGCAGGTCATTATTGCCCTTGGTCTTCCCTTTGGCTATTTCCAGCCCCCATTTGCCTGGAAATCTCCTCCTAGGGTCTGTGCCCTCCCATTCCTCTGGGTGTCAGTCACTCCTAGCACTCCTTTCTCCTTAGGCAGGATGTGTGGGTGATCTCTAAGCACCAAATCCATGCAGATCATACCCATTGTGAGGTCCTCACCTCCCTTTATAGAATGTCTCTCTTCTCCCATAGGAGCATTCATCAGTGGTGATGATGACCCTCCACCACTGGACCAGGTTTTCCCCTTTCTTTCCCCTTTTTCCAATTCCTTGTTTTCCCTTCTCACCCATTCTCCTGTAGGTTCTCTTCCTGAAAGATTACAGGTGTTATTTCTCCCTTATTGTTAGCTTTTGACTAGATTAGGACACATCCCCATATCTCCTCTGTCTGGCTCCCCTCCCCTCTTTTATGTGCCTACCAATTCTGTATTTTGGTTCCACAAAAAAGCATTGATTTACCTTTGGGCAGTGTGTTGTGAGTCTAGATCAAGATGTTTCAGATCTTATATTTGATTCCTGCGTTCATCCTTGTCTTCTGGTAAACCTTCAGAAAGAAATCTCTGAATGACTTCTCTTTGGGTAATTTGTTGTTGGCAGTGGTTAATATATCTTTTCACCCTTCTTGTATCTCTGTTGTCAGGACTGTTAAGAAGCAAATGATTCCTTTGACTTTAGTTTTCTTTTCCAGAATGTTTTGAAAAGTTCCTTTTTCCTGAACATCCATCTTTTTTTTCATATATAGTTAGGCTCAGATGTGAAGATAGGTCCCCCTTAGGCTGTATCTTGCTTGCCTTAGGTCTTCAGAACACATTATTCCATTCCCTCTTATGGTTTCTGTTGCATGCAGAATAGTCTTGTGTTATTCAGATTTTCTTTCTTTTATATGTAAGGGTCTTTCTCCTGAGCTTTTGCAGAATTTTTTGTCAGTAAAATTATTCAACTTAAATTGGAGTTTGAGGCCTAGGGCTTTTTTCATTAAGGCATCTGTGGATTCTTTCAATTGGCAATTTATGTGCTGTGTTCAGAGGTTCCAGGCAGTTTTTGATGTGGTTAAGATGAATGGGTCTTGTCCAAAGAATTGATTGGTGGCTCAAACTGACTCCATTGTGAAGAAACAAGCTTTATTATAAGAGAATATAGTAACAGTAGCTAGTATAGTAAGTAAGTCATTGAGGTAAGGAGGTGTGGTAAGTCAAGGGAGAGAGTGAGAAAGAGTCAAAGTGGGTCCATGTTTTCAGGAAGAGATCATTTGTTTGGGCAGTTGTTGTTCAGTGTCTCCAGAGAACTGATGCCACTTTACCCATGGTCCACTTTGGTCTGCTTGACATTACCGCTGTTTGCCCACGGCAACTTTAGGTCAAATTTTGCTCTTTTCTGTGCAGAGGCTAAGGAAGGCAGTGAATGTGGAAATTGAGCACTATTTGAACCTCATCCTGGGTGACTGGAGATGTGAGACCCCGGCCAAGGGCCTAGGCTATGTCTAAAGACTGACGGGAGGAGTTTTCTCATAATTGTGAATCTAAGCAGCTCCACATATGGCTTATCTGAAAGGTGGCCCCATTCTAGTCAACTAGTTATTGTTTCCATATTCTTTGGATTGTTCACAGCTACATGGCAGTGTTTGGAGGACATTTCAGCCCCCATCAGTTTTCTTGTAGTATTTCTTGTATTATGACACTCGGGTGTTTCTGACGTGTTTTCCTGTGCTTAGGCAGTCTCTATGCAGCCTTTCTTCAAGCTTGATATGCTTTACTGGCATGGAGACCATTCTTCTTATATTACTGCTTTTTGCTTGTCTTCTTCCAGATTATCCTTTACTTCTGTACGTTTGCTTTCTCAAAGAGTCTCTCTTTTGTTTCTTGGGTGAGCTCGCTGCTGTGGATTTGGGTTTTTCTGTTCTCCCCATTATTTCTACCACCCATGTCACAAATTCTGGCGTCACATTTCTTATTTCTGTTTTAAGCCATTTAGGAACATCCTCCTGCTCATGTTTAACACTCTTGGGAGTCCACAGGGTCATCAGCCTTGTCAAATGGAGATTCGTTTCCCTTGTAGTGCTTTGTCCCAGATGTCTGAACTCTCTTCCTTGATCTAGAGGCCATTTTCCCTTGTGATTTTAGTGTTTTTCCTGTCAGTGCTCAAGGTTATTGACTGAATTTTCTTTCTCCTGAGGTCTTTGGTAATTTCAGCCTTTTTTCCTTTATTTTTCCCTTTTGCTTACATTTTTTTTTAACCCTTATCTTCTGCCTTAGAATTAATATTGTGCGTCACTTCCAAAGCAGAAGAGCAGTAAGGGCTAAGCAATGGGGGTTAAGTGACTTGCCCAGGATCACGCATCTAGAAAGTGTCTAAGGCCAAATTTGAACCCAGGACCTCCTGTCTCTAGGCCTGGTACTCTATCCACTGAGCCACCCAGCTGCCCACTTTTGCTTACTTTCTGAATCCTTCTCCTTTGATGGCAGTTTCCCTGGGGCTGGACCTCAAATCCATTTCAGCCTTTTCCCATGCTGGGCCATTCATGCCTCACCAGTGTAGGTATCTCCCCCAAGGACTTCTGAAGGCACAGAACTGGCTCCAGGTGGGTGCTGGGTTCTTGCCTGCCCCAAAGATGTTCTTTCTGTTCCTCAGTTCTCTGGCTGAGCTCTGTGGCTACTCAGGCATGAATGACTACGTCTTCCTGCCACTATCATAGCCTGAGCAGACTTCTGCAGCTGGGAGAGCAGAATATGCCAGGGGGTTGGGGGCGAGGGGGTGTGGGGTGGAGAGCTGAATTCTGTTGCAAGCCCATGGGAGAGACTGTACAACTTTGACGCCAAAAGTGTGTTGGGAGGTGGGAGGGACCTTGGGAATCCTTGGCCTTCCTTGCTATTTATTTATTGGGTTTTGACTTTGTTTGGGTTTGTTTTAAAAAAAAATGTCTTTAAACCCTCACTTTCCATCTTGGGATCAATACTGTGTATTGGCTCCAAGGCAGAAGAGTGGTAAGGGCTAGGCAGTGGGGGTTAAGTGACTTGCCCAGGGTCACACAGCTAGGAAATCCTTACCTTCCATTCTAGTATCAGTTCTAAGGTAAAAGTGGCAAGGGCTAGGCAACTGGGGATAAGTGACTTGCCCAGGGTCACACAGCTAGGAAGAGTCTGAGGCTACATTTGAACGCAGGGCCTCCTTGTCTCTAGGCGTGGCTCTTAATCCACTGAGCCACCCAGCTGCCCCTGTTTGGTTTTTTGAGAAGCCACTGAGCTTGCTTTGTTTTGGGAGGTTAATTCCTATTTTGGAGGGGTCAGTCATGAACATCAGAAGAAAGGTCTAGTTCTTTATCTTGTAGGTCACTTGACTGAGAAGTCTGCTCAACCCCTTTTATCAACTCCCAAGTCAAGTCTAAACTGCTTATCCTGGCATTCAAGGCTCCCCCCAGTTTGGGGTTGTCCATCCTTTTTGGAATTGTGTTTGATGTTCAGGCAAACTGGTTTCATGGGCTCAGGACCTAGAACTAGAAGGGATTTAGGGACCCCTGAGTCCAAGCCTTCCTTTACAGAACAGGGAAGACCTTTGCCCCACATGGGCCTTAATCAGGATAACATCTGGGCAGGGATTAGAAACTATCTTCTGAGCCCAAAGAAAGGCCCCATTCATCAGGGTCTGAAGTGAGGCCCTTTCCTAAATGAGGTACACACCCCAGAGGGAAGAGATGACTTTCCCCATTCTCTGGATGGGGATGCTGAAGCTCTGAGAGGGGAAGCAGCTCCATCACTTTTGTTACCCTGTGGGGCATGACCCACCCAGCATGGCTTCTTCCCAGAAGCCTCGTCATTGTTCCTTGGCTCTACAGTGGGTGGGTTCCCACACTGCTCAAGCCACAGATCCTGGACAGGTGGAAGCCCTGATCTTTGGGGGCCCCCAGATCAGCTTATGCATTGGACCTGTTGCCTCTCTGTCCAACTAAGCTGCTCCCCCACTCCCTGCCAGCCCCCTCAGCAACAACCACAGCCCCCTGAGGCCAGGGCAGGACTCACTGCCTGGCAGCTTTGGTGGGACTGGCAGTCAGTCAGTTAACAAACATCGATTAAGCACCTACTGTGTGCCAGGCCCTATGCTGAGTGCTGGGGATACAGAGAGAGGTTAGAGACAGGCCCTGCCCTCGAGGAGCTCCCAGGCTGTGGGGGGAGACCATATGCAAACAACTAAGCACAAACAAGCTATAGATATAGAATAGATAGGAAATAAAGAGCAGGGGGATTGGGGAAGGCTTCCTGGAGGAGGCAGGGCTTTAGGGAGGTCAGTAGTCAGAGGGGAAGAAGAAGAGCATTCTGTGCTTGGTGGGGGTGGGGGGCAGCCAGAGGAAATGCCTGGATTTGGGAGAGGGAAGCTCTTGTTCATGGAGCAGCCAGGAGGCCAAGGTCCCTGAATAATGGGTAGGCCTAAGAACCTTCCTCCCTGTGGATGCAGTTATGGAACAGCAGACAGAGGAGTTGGTAGTTGAACCTGGAGCCACAGCGAGCCAGTGGAGGTGGGGGCAGGTGCCATGCTCAAATCTTTTTTAGGGGCAGCTGGGTGACTCAGTGGATGGAGAGCCAGGCCCTGAGATAGGATCCTGGTCCTGGGTTCAAATGTGGCCTCAGATATTTTTTGGCTGGGTGACCCTGGGCAAGTCACTTAACTCCCAATACCCAGCCCTTACTGCTCTTCTGCCTGGAACCCAATACACACTATTGACTCCAGGACAGAAGGTAGGTTTCTGAATACAGGGTAGACTATAGTGGGGAGATATTTGAGGCAGGCAGACCCAGCAGCAGCTCCTGCCATAGTCCCAGCATGATGGGGTGAGGGTCTGCACCAGGGCGGTGACTCCAGTGTCAAAGGGGAGAAGCAGGCACCACCCCAGTTCTGGGAAAGGAGCTTTTTGTGGGAGAACAACAGTGTTCCCTGACCACTATGCCTCCTGCTGATGGGGGGAGGGAACCTGTGAGGGGTTTTGGGGGCTCCAGGCCTCTCACTGTATTAAGGGAGGGATCTCCTGAGTGGGCAAGTTCCTTGTAGTGTAGAGGAACAATTCATCTCTAACTTCTCTGGAAGCAAGTGACCTGCCCAGGGTCACCCAGCTACATGGTTCCAAGACAGGTCTTTCTGCCTCCCAAGCCAGTCTCTCAGTGCAGGATTCTCTCTCCCTTTCTGGTTTGTCCGTTCATGGACTCCTAGGAAGCTAACTCCTTCCTCACTTTATTACCAGCTCAGCAGCTCAGAGGCCTAGGAAACTGGTTCCACTGAAGAAGGAGGACCCCAGCCCAGGGGGCTTTTGGGAACAAGGGCCCAAGTCCAGCCCCTGCTTGGTTCTGGCCCACTTTGATGCTCTTGGAGCTCCAGGGCTCCTGTGCAAAAAGGGTTCAGAGCAGTGAAGGCTGGGGGCACTCAGCTAGTCGGGATTTGAACCCTGGCCTTCTTGCCTCCAAGCCCAATACTCTTTCCCCTTGCCACAACTATGGGATGGGATGGTCCTAGGGCCATGGTGGTGAGCCTATGGCATGCATGCCAAAGATGGCACAACTGCGCCATTGCCTGTCACCTGCCAGGTAGTTAGGAAGGCAGAGGGACTCTGTCTGAACTGCTCCCCTCCCCTTCTCTACTGCGCCTCCTCGCCCCTCTGCCCAGCAGCCCAATGTAAGCACTTTCCCCCATCAGAGGTAAGGTGGGAGGCAGGGAGGGCACAGCACAGGTATCTAAAAGGTTTGCCATCCCTGTCCGAGGGCATCCCCCCCTTAGCCCTGGGCAGAGGCGAGAGCAGAATAAAAGTATTGGCCTGAGGCAGGTTCAGACTGGACAACATCCCAGTTCTGTGCCCCAGAACACTGGCCCCCACAACATCATTTTCTCCCTCTCTGTTCTCCCTCTAACAGAAGAAGACAAAGCAGGATGACTCCCCCAACCACCCTGACCAGAGTGAGGCAGCTGAGAGCAAACACCCCATCATTCCCGAGTTCGAGGCCTTTGAAGGGAGCAAGATCCAGACCACCAGAGCCCTGACACCCAGACTCCTGGCCTCCTGCTCTTTGATACCTGACTTCCCTGCCCTGCGCCAGGCTCAGGCCACCAGCCCTCCTGGGCACTCGGTGCTCCCCGCTGCCCCCACCTACACCCGCAGCGTCCACACCCAGACCATTGATACGGCCCTCATACCCTGTGATGCGTGCGGCCGAGTCCAATGGAGCTTGCGGGAGGTCAGCAAGGCCATCATCAGCCTGTGCGCCAACCAGAACCTGCCCTCGTCCCTGGACAAGTTTCAGCATCTGGTGCAGGAGACCATGGGCCAGCAGCCCATGTCGGCCGTGGACCTGAGCTACTGGGCCGCTGAACAGAGCAAAGACCTGGGCCGCATCAGCAAGCATCTGGGCACCCTGATGCAGGTGATCAGCCCCCTGCGGGCACAGCTGGAGGAGGCCGAGCGGCAGAAGCAGCAGCTACAGCAGCAGCTGGAGGAGCTGGGCCAGGAGATGCAGAAGGAGAAGGCTGAGCAGCAGCAGCAGCAGGCCAACAAGGAGCGGGAGCAGGAGCTGATCCTGGCCCAGCTGCAGGAAGAGAAGCAGGAGATGCTCTCAGGTTCTATGCCTGGCCCTCTCTCTGGTCCCTCCTCCAGGCCTCCCTCCTCTATTCTCTCCTCTCTAGGCCTCCCTTCAGTCCTCCCTCCAGCCCTCTCTCTGGCCTCCCTCTAGCCACGGGTCTCTCGCTGGCCAGGCTAGCTTTGGCCAGCCACCTGCCCAGGGTGGCCGCCTTTGAGTTGCTCCTTTTCTTGCCTGTAAAGTGAGGGGGAATCGGGAAGGGTGTTGTGCCCAATGGCCCCGGCTCCCTTCCAGCCCAAGGTCTGGGCTCTTGGGGTTCTGGGGAGTGGAAGGGCTGACACAAGCTAGAGGACCTGGGATTGTTCTGTTTGGCTCCGGAGGGCCTGCTGTAAGAGGAACTGCCAAGAGCCCCGGGTAGGGAGGCCAGTTCAGAGCTGCCCAGAAGGAAGGTGCTTGTTGGGAATGTCACCAAGAATGGGTCCTTCCAGAATAGGATCTCGGAGAGGTGGAAGGGCCCTTGGAGATGACTGAAGCTGTCTGGGCCTCCTCCTTCCAGGGGAGGAAGTAGGAGGGTCCCATCCCAGGACAGCCACTTCAGCTGGGGTGTCCTCCTTTGACCGGCTAACCTGCCTGTCCCAGGCAGCCCAGACACTCCCTGGGTTCCTGGGGACTCCTAACAAGGTGGGCTGGCATGGATGGGCCCTAGGGGCCTCAGGAGCAGCCCAGGTCCCCTGGAAGCTAACCCAAAGAGATGCCTTGTCCCTGCAGGGTCCTTGCACCATTGAGGGAAGCCCTTTCATCCCTGACAGGTTTCTAAGCACCAGGGAGTCTTAATTTATTCTATAAAGCCAGAGGACGGCGGCGTCCCAGCTGACAGGGCCTTAGAAGGGGGTGTCAGGGTTGGGAGGGACCTTAGAACAGGGCCTGTTAGAGTTAGAAGAGTCCCGAGAGCATCATCATCATCATCATCACGATCCCTAACCCTAACAGCTGCCACTTCTCCACTCTCACTCTCCTGTACACATTTCTGCACCCTTAATGTTCCACGTGACAGTTCAGTCTTATTTGATCCTCACCCCCTCCCCGGGAGAGGTTTCAGAGACCATTTGGTTGAACTTGCCCCCATTTTCCAGATGGGGAAACAGACCGAAAGAAGAGAACTTAGGACCTTGGCTCAGAGGTGTTTGTTTTGATCCTTAGAAATAAGCTTCCTGAAGAAGACCCTGGACACCTTGACTGGGGAGCTGAAGCAGAACCAGGACACCATCCAGGAGCTGGGTAAGCCTGCCCCTTTGGGCCCCATCCTGAGGTGCAGCTGCATCCAGAACCGAAATGGGTCGGTGTCCGGTCCATCCTCCAGACCTTTGCCTAGCTCCATACCACTGGCTCCTGGCCCTCTTGGTTTCTCAGGTCACCTTATTGGCCTATTCACTGGGGCAGGTAGGCAGTCCTGCCATTCGCAGAACTTAGCAGCCAGGCAGTCTGCAAACACTGGGGAACCCAGGGGAGCCAGGCCCTGGGGATAGAAAGGCCACAAGGAAACAGTTGCTAAGCGGGGCTGTTTGGAAGGGGATCAGGAGAGGTTGGAGCTGAAAGAGAGGGTCTCTGGGGTGAGGGGCTGACGCTGCAGCGATTGGCGGGAGGGCC
This sequence comes from Monodelphis domestica, assembly GCF_027887165.1. Lineage (NCBI taxonomy): Eukaryota > Metazoa > Chordata > Mammalia > Didelphimorphia > Didelphidae > Monodelphis > Monodelphis domestica. The sequence continues at coordinate 20,351,557 of NC_077229.1, read as the reverse complement.
CCTTTGGGTGTAGGAGGGAGGAGAAAAGCAAACCCACAGGCGCAAAGGAGGCTTCTTTCGGAGCTGGAGGGAGATGGGGCGCTCACGGCCACGTTGGAATGATTTCCCCAATGGCAGCCCAGCCTCACCCGCCTCCCTGCTGCTGGTTAGATGCAGCTTTTCCCTGGGATCCCAGGCATTCTTTGCAGCTCTGTTCCCAGGACTAAAGCTGGGAATCTAAGCCATGAAACTGGAGAGAGCAAGATGAGAGGAGGGGGACGGGGAGGGCGAATGTCCTCTGGCTGCCCCAGGCAAGGGGCCCAGAGCCGGTAACAAGGGTCTCTGCCGAGCTTCAGGAGGAAGAGTAGCTTTGGGGGCATTCGCAGAAGGAGGCAGGGGTTGTGGGGCTCGTCCCCTGAGACTCAGGCTTAGATTCCATGGGCGGGGGGGGGGGGGGGGGAGGGTCCCAAAGGTCCTCCCGGGGCCAGGTCTGTGGGCACATCTGCCGGGGTGTGTGTGGTCCATTGAGGACTGTGGATTCATCAGGAAGATCAGAGGGAAGGGACATGGATGGGTAGAGCCCAGCTCCAGGGAAGCTTTGCCTGGACAAACCAGAGCACACGGCCATTGCCAAGGCCTGGCGATGGAGAGATGCAGGGAGAAGGCTAGCCAAGGGGAGTGCCAGAGGGTGAAAAAGGGGAGCAACGTCCAACCGGGCTAGATGGGGAGGCCGGGGCCCTGCTTTGGACTCTCCAGACCAACAGAGGTCTGTGGGAGCCACAGGAGTTACTGAGGGAAAGCCATTGGCCCCCAGTGGGGAGAGAGCACGTGGGGGCATGATGGGGCCTGAGCCAGAGCAGTGGCCCTGGCGATGGAGGCGGGATTGGCAGACCTGGGGGGAATGGGAGGTTTGGAGGCTGACACCCCAAGAAAGGTGGTGGGAAAGTTGACCATCAAGGAGGATTTGGGGAAAAGAGAATGAGCTGTTTGGGGCACATGGAGTCTGAGCTGCCCGAGACATGCTGCTGATGCTGGGCTGGCTGGCAGGACCTGGGGGTCAGTGGCATAGGGGTGAGGATGGAGCCCCCGGGAGTGCTACTGAGGCAGGAGGGAATGGAGGGAGAGCCGAATAGGCCCACAGTGGGCCGTGGGAAGGGCACGGGGAGAAGCGAGAGCCCAGAAGGGCAGGTGGATGGAGAATGGAGCCCTCCTGCCCCCCAGGCCTCCATGAGCAGGACTGGGCAGAAGCCGCTGCCCTCCTGCCCTGTGCCACCATTCTCCAGCTGCCTCCTTGATGGTCCACCTTCACCCGTCTGAGGTCAGCGTGCCCCATGTTAGGTACTTGTGGTCCCAGCTCATGGGGTCAAAGGTCATCTAGGGGAGCACCCTGCCCCTCCCCCCATGGTGAGCTCGTGCATCTCACAATGTGGGGGGGTGGGGGGTGTCTCCCAGAGTCGAAGAAACAGCAGATGCTAGACGACATGAGCAACATGGTGAAAAAGAGTGAAGCCAAACAGCTGGAGGCCCGAGTGCAGCTGCTGACCGGGCGCCTGGAGAACGCCAGTCAGCAGTTTGGCTGGGCCAGCACAGAGCTGGACAAGGAGAAGGCCAAAGTGGACAGCATGATCCGGCACCAGGAGGTGAGGCTGGGCACCCCCGACGGTGGCAGGCCAGCTCCAGCCTGCTCTGCCTGATGTAGTGCCCCCAGGAAGCGCCAACTGCAGGCCTCCCCCGTGCCCAGTGTGATGCTGGGTGCTGAGCAGAGATGGCTGCTGCCCTCGGGTAGCTGGCCTTTTGTGGGCATGGGGCCAGGGGAGGGAGTGAGGTCGAGTGCCAGGATGCCACCGAGTAGGGTCCAGCTCCTGCTGCCAGGAAAACCTGTCTCTAGGCCGGAGGTGGCTTCCTCCCTGCACTGGGCAGGAAAGCGGGCTCTTCACAGGGGTCTTTCTCCTTCCTTGTTTGGTTTTGGAACCCCAGGGTTTGAGAGAAGCCCAAGACCAGGCTCCCCCTAGCCTGCAACTCTGGCCAAGCTTGGGAAGGAAGAGGCCCCAGAGGGAAGTGTCACAACTGGGGCTACAGAAGGGTAGAGAGGGGGTGGGTGGAGGGGGCTGGCCTGGCCCCCGGGAGAGGCATGCTGGCATCCGGGCCAAAGGTTCCGGGCTGACAGTGCCCGGCTCCTGGATCAGGACTGGGGTCAGTTATGGGGCTGGGCTGAACTGGCAAAGGGGGGATGGGAGTGAGGAGGAGCCTGCAGGGCCAGACCTAGGGGTTTGGGAGACGCGCAGCCTGGTGAACGGGCCGGCTGCCTGCTTCAGCAAGGCCTAGATCCCTTTCTGCTGGGCCGGAGAGGATCTGGCATATGCCAGAGCAGTCCAGGCTGGGGGCTGGACCCTGGCTTCCTCCACAGAGCCGCCTCCTCACCTGGGCCCTGCTCCCAAGTGCCCCACTCTCTCTGGACTTCAGACAAGCTAAGGAAAATGGGGCCTTCCTTGGCCAAGGGGGTGAGATGCCAGCTGGACCCCTGCCCTGTCCCCCTCAGTCCCTGCAGGCCAAGCAGAGGGCCCTGCTCCAGCAGCTGGACAGCCTCGACCAAGAGCGGGAAGAGCTCCGGGCCAGCTTGGAGGAATCTGAGACGCAGCAAGCTAACCTCGAAGGGCAGCTACAGGCTGCAAATGATGCCAAGAACCAGGTGGACGTCCAGCTGCAAGCCCAGCAGGTGGGCACAGAGACGAGAGTGGGGAGGGCAGTCACATGCACCCCAGACTCCCCTGCTGCCAGGATACAGTGAGGGCTGGAAGGAGGCAGAAGGGCTGGGCTTGGAGTCTCAAGGCCTCATGCTCTTCCTGCCCCAGCTCTCCAGTGACCCTGGGCAAGGCACTTCCATTTCTGGGCCTCAGTTTATCCTTCTGCAGAAATGGGGGTAGGTTCAGTGGCAGCTCCCCTGAGGGGCTGTGGTGAGGCCAGCCCTTTGTGAACCTTCGGGCACATGGACATAGACTCCTTCCAGGGGGACACAGGAAGGGGGAAGGAACAGTGATTGGAGGTCAGGGACAAGGTGCGCCCTGGGCAGACTGCTGGGCAAGAGCCTTGAGCAGGGATGGGGGCAAGCCCCTCCGGCCAAGGTTCTTGTAAGGGAGAGGGCTGTGTCCAGGACTTCACCGGCCCAAGGAGCCCTGCGGGAGGAAACTCCACCCACATCCAGCAGCACCGCAGCAGCTTAGAGCCTCCTGGCACCCCTGAAGCCCAGCTCAATGCCCACCTCGTCTCTGGTGGTCACGTCCAGCTTCTGCCCTGAGCCGCTGGGGGACTGGGTGCTCCTAGCAGGCAGGGACGGCCGCTTTTGTCTTTCTGTCCCCAGCGCTTAGCACAGGGCCTGGCGCACAGCAAGCCCTTAAAAAACTAGCTCAGTGATTCTAGTCTTAGCCCCCCTCGGCACCCAGAGGGCAGGAACAGCCCACCGCCCGCCTGGGGCTTCCTGGATGGGAGGCTGCCTCTCTCCCGTTTCTCCGACTCACCCAGGTGGGCATCCCTCAGGCAAGGGTGTCCCAGGGAGGATGGCCTGAGCCCGGCGGGGCCTCACCATTCCCCCGTGTTCCCCTGCTCCAGGAGCTGCTCCAAAGTCTCCAGCAGGAGAAACAGGCCATGGAACAAGCCACAGAAGAGCTCCAGATGACCGTCTACAAACTGGACAAGTCGATCCTTGAGATGAAAGAGCGGGAGCGGCTGCTGGTGGCCTTCCCTGACCTTCATGTTCCCAGTGAGGCCCAGTTTGAGAGTAAGCTCTGGGTGCAAGGAGGAGGGGAGGGGCGGGGTGGGGGGCACAGGAGAACGAGGGAGCCAGGGCCGTGGCAGCCCACCCTCTTACCAAGGGCCCTTGAGCTACAGGGAGGCCTGGGGGGCTGCAGGTGACCCCAAGGACAGCGGGGACTCAGCAGGCCTAACACATGGCCAAGGAAACCTTTCCTGACCTGCCAGGATTCCAGAGTCTTCCCTGGGGATTCTCTCCCATTTATTCCAGAACTGCCGTGTCCAGAGTGGTTTGTGTGGCCTGAGCACCTGGGCGCAAGGACTGGATTTTAGGGTCTTTCTATCCCTGATGCCTAGTGCTGTGCTGCCTGGCACACAGGAGGGCTTTAATAAGTGCTCGTTGGCCCAGCTTGGTAAAGGACATCATGGACAGTAGGAGGGGGCAGTGGGCCAGCCTGGGCTGGAGGCGATGGGAGAATAGTCAGCCCGAGGACCCCGCCTGGAGCCACTGAGAAGGGAAGGGTCTGAGGGGACGGTCAGAGCCAGTGAGGCCAACCCCCTCATTTCACAGAGGGGGAAACCGAGGCCCAAGAGGGGAAGAGACCTGGTCAAGGTCTCAGATGTGGTGGTTATGGCCCAAGACAGGTTTTGACTCTGGGCCATCAAACTGAAGCAGGGAGACCTCTGGGGCTTATTTCCTCATCTGGAAAATGGGGACAAAAAGCATCGACTTGCATCTGAGTCAGAGTTGCTTGTATGCCCCCTGCTAGGGGGCCCCATTCAGGCTCTGCTGGAGCATCACCTCCCTCCCCCCAATGCCTAGTTCTGGGTCAGGATGACAGCAGAGCCAGCCAGGCATTCTGGGCTGCTGCTTGTGAGGTCCAGGAGATGCCCTGGGCCCTCAGGGGATCGTCCTCACTCCTTAGGTGCCTTGACCTGGCACGGCTACGTGAATGGTCGGTTCTGCTAAAGGCTGCCCCACGTCGAATCCTGCCTCGGGCGGTGGGTGTGTGCGCAGGTGCAAGCGAGGGCGAGGGTCTGTGGCCCAGGCTGCTCTCTGCTCACTGTGCCTCAGAGCTGGCCCTGGGCACCTCCCGTGCCCATCCCCACAGGCTCTGGGAATGTTGCGGAGGACATGGAGAGGCAGGTGCAGGCCAACGTCATCCGTATGCAAGTCCTGGAGGAGGAGAACAGCCGGCTCCGAGCCACTCTGGCCAAGCTGCAGGAGGTGGCCCGGCAAGGAGGCCTCAAGGTGAAGGGCCGAGGGCTGCTGGGACCTCCGGAGCAGCCCCCTGCGGCCTGGGGCCAGGGAGGAGGGAGGGCGGGGGCCTGGAGAAGCCTGGCCATGTCTGAGGCTGGACAGGCCAGAGCCTGGTGCCCCAAAGGTGCGCTGAGGCCCTCAAGATGGGGTCATTCTATGGAACTATGGGTTCTCGGGGTCTCAGGCGTGGCCAGTGAGGACTGTGAGCATGGGTTGGTCAGAATGACGAGAGCCTGAGAGGGCTGGAGGTCCGGGTTCCAGGCTCTCCTTGGCTAGGGCAGGCTGGGGAGGTTTTCTGAGGAGAGCCCTGCACCCCTCTTTCTTAGAAGAAAACCCCAAGTACAGCCCATGAAATGGAAGAGAATGAATGAGGGAATGAGGAGGAGGGGCCTGGAGGCAACTGAACTGGGCCAACCCCCTTCACTTTACAGTTAAGGAAACTGAGGCCCAGGGATGGGGTGGTGGTGGTGGAAGGGACTCCTGAAACAGCAGCCTTTCCACTGCCTCCAACACAGCCAAGCCCTGCCCTGGGCAGAAAGATGAGGAGGCGCCTGGCCCTGACTCCGGGAACCCCAGAGCCCTTCCTTCCCCTCCCCAGGCCTCCAGGGTGGGCAGCTGGGGGCTGGAAGCAGGGAGGGTTGGGGGATGTCCCTCTCGGGAGCACCCTCCCAGCTGGGCCCCTCTGCTTCTCTCAGCTCGTCCCAGAGGCCCAGATTTGGTCTGCACCTTCCAAAGGGACCCAAACAGGCTCCTGCTGCCATCCCCGAAGAACTTCTCCAGGGTGAGTGTGACAAGAACGAGGGGGGCTGGCGGGGGCCGGAGAGAGGTCGGGGAGGGCACCGGGCCTCGGTGCCCATGCCCTCTGTCCCTCCTACAGTCATCTCGGCGTGCCCGCTGGCCACCGCGACCGTCCTGCCAGCAGTCGACTCAGCAATGAAAGCAGCCCCCCGGGCCGGCCCTTCCGGCCTCAGCCCGCCCGCCCCAACACCCCTGTGAGCTACAGGTCCTCCCGGCCTCCCCTAACAGTCACAGGCTCCTCCAAGACCACAGGCAGCACCAACATTGCCTACATGGAACTCAGAGGGAAGGGCAGTGGGAAGCGTCACTTGGGTGGCTCGGCCCAGCAGCTGAGGTAGCCGGAGGCCTCTGTGGTTGTCCTGGCCAGCCTGGCCCACAAATCAAATAAAGCCACCAGCCTCTGCCTTCCCACCGGAACCCTGGTCACAGCGTCTACCTGGCACGATGGGGGCTGGGGTGGGCACACACAGGGCATTGCCGCCTGGGGGTCTCCCTGGGCTCCAGGAGGAGCAGGCGCTGGCCTCGGACAGTGCCCTCCTGGCCCCCGGCGGCCCTTCCTTCTCCCTCATACAGCCCCAGCCGGGGGTGGGGGGGTGACTCAGCGGCTTCGTTGAAAGGTGGGCCTGGCCCAGAGCGGCCCCCTTGTGAGGCTGCTCTGGGTGCCCAGGAGGGTCACATGGGACAGCGGCTGCAAGTGTGTCTGAGTTTAATGCTGCACTTGTACAAGATGTGCCCGGCTGGGCCCAGCAGTGTTAACCCAAATAAATTAGTGTGAAAGGCAGCCCCCGACCCCCCGGAGGGGCACAGGAGCGGCTGGCATCTGCCCAGATGGCGGCCTGCATCGGGCCGGCCTCGCTCCTCAACAGCGGCAGGACCCCGCCGTCCCTCGGGAAGGAGACACGGGCTGGATGGCAGCCCCCGATGAGAGCCCCCGCGGCCCTGCTGGTCCCCAGCCTTCTGCTCCAGGGAGGTGGGAGTCGAGGCCAGGGAGGTCTGCATCTCAGTTGTGTATGCGCTAGGCACCGGGTTCCTCGGCTCGGGGAGCTTCTGGGATGGAGTGCTTGGCCCCCGCGATCCCCCCCGGGGCTGGGCCGCCGCTAGCTCTCAGCCCAAGAGCTCCCTGCCAGGAAAGACGAGGAAGCCTGACCCTCGGGACCCTGCCCACCCCAGCCCTCCTCCGACCTCCCCGGGGACAGCCCGGAGCGGCCTGGCGAGCAGCGCTGGGCCGGGAGGGTGCCGGGGCAGGGAACACCAGGGGCTGCTCACCCAGGATGTTGTGTTTGCAGAGGGGGCAGGTCTGTTGCAGGAGCAGCCAGGGGTCTATGCATTCGCGGTGAAATTCGTGGAGGCAGGGCAGCACCCGCAGACACTGGACAGGAGGGAAGGGCGAGCCGGGGATGAACCCGGTGTCTGGGCAGCCCCCACCCCCTCCCTCCCGGGAGCCACTGGGGCAAACTGAGGCCTAGAGAGGAGAGGTGCCGCCCTCCGTGTGCACACTCTGGGATGCCACCTGATTTTTGTGAAACTGGTCCAGGCAGATGGCACAGGTCTGGATGTCGGGCACGTTCGCTCGGTGCTGGCGGCCCGGGTGGTAGCGCCGGGTTTTTAGGGTCGAGAGCGTCCTCGAGATGTGCTGCCTGAGGTCCAGCTGGGGAGAGAAGGAGCCCCGGCTAGCAGTGAGGAGCTGAGGGGGAGGGGAGGGGGGATGGAAGGGGGGCTCACCTGGGGGTCAGGCTCTGGGGGGCCCTGCAGGGCCTGCCGCCTCGCCTGAATGATGAGGCCCAAACACAGCAACAAGGCCACCAGCAGGATGGTGTTCCACAGCTTCTGCAGACACTTCTGGGGAGGAGAGTCGAGGTCAGGGGCTCAACCCTGCACCTGGGGGGCGGGGGGCCTAAGAACAGGGGGTGCCAGGCCTGGGAGGGGCCTTAGGAAGCACCCAATGGGGGTCTTTTCAAAACTGAACACGATTTGCCGCTGCCCTTGGCTTTGTGTCACAATCACTTCTAGGTACACAACTCCTCCCGGTCGCCCCAGTGCCCAAAGCCAAGTCTGCGCCCTCATTTCAGAGCAGGGCCCAGCCAAGCCCTGAGCTCCACTCCCAGGCAGGCCTTCAGCAGCAGAATGTCCTCGGGCCGGCTGGGAGATCTTGGATGCCCTCCACAGCTGCTCAACCCAGTTCTGCTCTTGGCCCTTTCCTGCTGAAAGAGCCTCCTTGGCTCTGGCCTCTCCCTTGCCCCTGTGCATGCACACATGCCACTGTAATGATCTGTCTCCCAGGCCCTCCCCTTGCTCCAAAGCCTCCTGTGGCTCCCTAGGACCCTTTCCTGCAACAAACATGTGGCTGACCACTCACTCCCTGCTGTCTTCCTCCTCCAAGCTGGCTCCAATGCTTTTTGGCCCCTCCAGTGAAACCAAGTTTGCTGCCCCTGGAGGGAGCTGGACTTGTCCAAGAAGCCACCTCTATTGCCCAGCTGTAGTCATGGAAACAGTCCCCACTGACCAAGCACCTTCTGAAAACCCTCACTACAGCCTTTGGGATGTGGTGGGGGCACCTTAGAGACAGAGAAACTGAGGCGGTGTCCAGGGGCATAGAGCTAGAAAGTACAATGGCAGACGGGCACCGTACTTGCCACACCACCAGGATCCTCCCCCAGGACTTGACTTGCCCTTCTCTGATTCGCCACCAGGTAGCATTTGGGGTTACACTGATTTACACAGGGCATGCTATGCTGTACCCCCTTTCTGCTGGCAGGCTTCTGGAAGGGAGGGGCTGTTCAATTCCTTCTTTCCTCCCTGCCTTACCTCCCTCCCTTCCTTTCTTCCTTCCTTCCTTCCTTCCTCTCTTAACCCCTCACTGTGTCCTGCACAGCACATGGATGGGTAGTACCATTTCAATGATCACGTGCTTACCTTCAGGAAGCTTCCAGGCCAGAATAGGAACTAAGACACAAAAAGTGATGGCCGTGCTATACCACAGGGCAGAGAGAGGGCCCAGAAAGGGGGAGAGCAGAGCTTTGGGAGATGAAGGCTCCCCAGAGAAGGTGACTTGCCCCTGGGGAGGTGGCCCCAAAGACCCACACATACCTGGACCCTGGAGCTGCTTTCTCCGGGGCAGATCACACCCTGCCACTCCCCATAGAGGCCGCCCCGAGATAGGCCGCAGGTGGACCACAGGGTCAGCGTCAGGCCCACGTTCTCCAGAAGCATGGCCTGAGAGGTGATCTTAGCCGTGGCCTGCAGGCCCCTGCCGGGGAAGAGCCACAGATGACCCTGGCTGGGGGACCTGGAGGCTGTGCCCAAGTGCCAGCCTGAGCCCCCCAAAGACCCATAGGCACAGCCATCGTATCGGCAAACCCCACATCCTGCGGGCAGGGCGACCCCCACTCTAAACGTGGACTCTCAGTCTGGCCTTTCCACCAGAGCTTGGCTGAGCGGGCACTGGACCCCCAGCCCCTTCCTCTCCCTGAGCCCAGTCTTCAGGCCTGCGTGATGGGAGCGTGGACGGGGTCCCGGGGCCCCCACTCACCCCAGCAAGGCACTCAGGAGTTTAGTGACATTGTCGGACATCTGCACCACAATGATGGGCTTGGAGAGGACTTGGGACACGTCCAGCTTCTCGGTGCGTGGGAACAGAGGGGTCAGTGGTGTGGGCTGGGGCTCCCTCCAGGCAGCTCCCCAGCCTCCCCCAACGCTCTGGCCTGGCCCAGCCCGCCCTGAGCCTGCCTACCTCGTGGACAGCATTCTGGTTCAGGGCCAGGATGAGCAAGGCCGAGGCGCCCAGGACCAGAGCTCTTTTCATCTGTGGGGGCGGGAGAGGCAGAGAAGTGGGCACGGTGGAACACCTGGTGTCCCCCCCAAAGCCTGCCTCCTCCAGGAAGTCCTCCCAGAGGGCACCAGCAGGAGCTCTTCTGGACCCCTCCTCCTCAGGCCCCCGTCCCAGGGGCGTCACCTTGTTGACCACAGCAGCGGTGAAGGACTCCTCAGGGCTGGTTCCCTGGGCTTCTGCCTGCTCCTCGCCTACTGGGACCACTCCAATCCAGTCATCGCCGGCCTGGACCTGGGGCTCCTCGTCCCCCACCTAGGGCCAGGGAGGACTGTGAGGGGGGGTCCTGGAGTGTCAGAGCTGGGGGGGCTTGGAAACTGCAGAGACCGACGTTTCCTGCCCCGGACACTAGCCATTTGGCCCCCATTCAGTGCCCCGAGTACTCTGCAAACGCTCGGGACCCTGTGCTTACTGGTGCCTCTGCGGGACCCCATTTGGGGTTTCCTGGCTCGCCATCGCCTGCCTTCTCCAGCGTGTTTTCTTTAACCTCCCACCTTCCATCTTGGAGGGGCCCCTTGTAGGACTGTCATTTTACAGATGAGGAAGTGGAGGCCCCGGGAGGGTCCGAGGCCACACGGAGCCCACCACAGCTTGTGGGTGCCAGTCTGGATGCCAGCCCAGGGCGCTGGGCACCTGCTCTACAAGAGCGCTTTGGGGCAGAATCGGGGCCGCCCAGGGTTGGGGGAGAGGGAGGCTGGGCCCGGGCCCTAGAGGGGCGTCCTCGCCTGAGAATCTGGCGCAGAAGCCTGAAGCTCAGATTTAGGGTCTGCAGGGACCCCGGGGGGCTCGAGGTCAAGCCTTCAGGGCGGGGGCAGGAAGCGGAGAATTCCAGGCCAATCCCATGTTTAGGGTCTATTGGGGCCAGGGGCACCAGACAGTGAAATGAATACTTGATCTGGGGTAGACGCGGGTTCAAATCCTGGCCCAGCCCCATTTCCCTGGGGACCTGAACCCAAATTGGTCCAGGAAGGTGAGGACTGCTGGGGTTGGGTTCTAGGGGAGGGGCCTGGAGTTTAAGCAGATCTTCCTCTGGGGGCGGTTGGATGGTGCTGTTTGGAATCAGGAAAGACTTCTTCAGAGTTCAAATCCTGACTCAGATATTTACTAGTTGTGTGACCCTGGGCAAGTCATATCACCCTGTCTGCCTCAATTTCCTCATCTGTCAAATGAACTGGAGAAGGAAGTGGTAAACCTCCAGTAACTCTGCCAAGAAAACTCCCGATGGGATCCCGAGGAGTCAGCTGCACAGCAACAATGACTGGTTTAAGGCCATCAGTCCCAGGTGGGGAGCTGGTAGGGTGGCCCTTGGAGTAGCTCCCAGGGAGTGAGGGGCTACTTGGGGGTGGGGGGCTTAGGATGAAGGCACCCAAAGTGGCCTGGTCTGGTGGGGTGGGGGAAGAAGCGATCCGGGGAGCCATGTGGGGAGGGGCCCGGAAGCTGAAAGGGCTGCCTGGGGGGGGGGTGTCCCCTCTCCACCTCCTTAAGTTAAGAGGGGGGGGGTCCGGCCCGATCGCCCGCCCCCGCCCCGGCCCGGGCCCCAGCCGGCTCGCTCACCAGCACCAGGCGGCCCTGCAGTCTGGCTCCGGGCGCGGCCAGCAGGGCGCCCTGCAGGGTGTAGCTGGCTTGGGGCCGCCGCAGCCGCACGTCCACCCGCGCCCCGCAGCCGGGGCCGCCCGGGCCCAGGCCCAGGCCCAGGCCGAGGGGCAGCAGCGCGGCCAGCAGCAGCAGCAGCGGCGGCGGCGGCGGCGGGGGAGGCCCGAGCCACAGGAGCGCGGGGCCCGCCATGGACGCCCGGAACGCGGCAGCGGCGGCGGCGGCGGCGCAGCGCGCCAGGGGGGCCCCGGGCTCAGCTCGAAAGTCGCGAGAACGGCCCGCGCCCGCCGGGATGCACAAGCAAACAAGCCGCCCGGCGGCCCGGGGGCGCCCTCTGCAGGCGGCCGGGGGCGGGGCCGGGGGCGGGGCGAGAGTCCCCTCTCGGGAGACCAGGAGCAGAGATGAGGCACTCGCGGCAGCAGCAGCCGAGAGAGGGGCGGGGGGAGGCGCGAGAGCGAGGGAGACGGGGCGGGGACTGAGCCCTGGAATGGCGCCTCCCAGCTGAGTGGGAAGGCCATTCCCGGCCGAGGGCTCACCGAGGGAAGCCGCGGGGTGGAGCTGGGGGACCGAGAGCGCACCTGTTGGGCTGGAATGACGAGGCCCGGAAAGGACGGCCGAGATAGGCCATCCGAGCGCCCAGGGCCTCGAATGCCGAGCCAGGGCTCCAGACTTTACCCTGGTGGCAGCAGGGAGCCACTGAGAGTTTCAGAGCTCGGGAGAGTTAGGGCCAGGGCTGCTCCAGAGCAGTCTGCCAGTGGCGTGAAGGTGAGTGGAGGGAGGAGACACCGTTGCCAGGCAGCTAGGTGGCTCGCTGGCTAGACCCCAGACCCGGAGATAGGAGCTTAGGGACCCAATTGCCTAGCCCTTACCTCTCTTCTGCCTTCTAAGACTTGAAGGTAAGCACAGTCAGTGCCTGGCACACAGTAGGAGCTTAATAAATGCTTATCGATTGGGGACAGCTAGGTGGTACAGCAGTCAGGCCTAGAGATGGGAGGTCCTGGGTTCAAATCTGGTTTCAGACACTTCTTGGCTGTGTGACCCTGGGCAAGTCATTTGACTAATATGCCTCAGTTTCCTTATTTGTAAAAATGAGCTAGAAGGGGCAACTAGGTGACTTAGTTGATTGAGAATCAGGCTTAGAGACAGGAAGGAGTTCCTGGGTTCAATTCTAGCCTCAAATATTTCCCAGCTGTGTGACCCTGGACAAGTCACTTAACCCCCATTGCCTAGCCCTGACTACTCTTCTGCTTTGGAAGCAATAGGTAGTACTGATTCTAAGATGGAAGGTGGGAGGTTAAAGAAAACATGCTGGAAAAACACCAGGAAACCCCAAATGGGGTCACGCAGAGGCACCAATAAGCACAGGGGCCTGAGTGTTTGCAGAGTACTCGACCTCAGAGCGCTGGGAGGAGGGGCACTGAATGGGGGATCCACTCTACAAGGGCCAGAGGGGCCAAATAGCTAGTAAGTGTCAGGGGCAGGATTTGAACTCGGGGGCAGCCTGACTCCAAGGCCTTCTTCCTGGGTGAGTCACTGGAGATCAGGGAGGTAGGAGGAATCCACTTGCTGCCTTCAGGTATTTAAGGGGCCGTCTAGGAGAGGAGGGAATGGCTTGTGCTTGGCCGCAGAGGGCAAGACCAGGAGAAACGGAGGACCCAGAGAGGAGGCAAGCCTGCCTGGGGGGGTACTTTGGAGGGGAGCAGAGCTTATAAGATATTTACTAGAGATGACCATACAGCCCTACCCTTGGGTGGGTAGACAGCAATGTGGCACAGTGGCTAGAGCTCCAGGCCCAGAGTCTGGAAGACCCGAGTTCAAATGTGAGCCCAGCTACTTAGAAACTGAGTGACTCTGGGGAAGATTCTGGAGCCGTCTGCTATTTCCTTCTCCTGCTCATTTGACAGATGAGAAAACTGTGAATTTTAAAAGTCTCCATCTTGGTCTAGCACCCAAAAATTGTGCACACCCACCTACACGGGCATGTGCTAGTCAATGACAAATCAGAAATAACTAACTGCCCACCTGGGCTGTCCTAAGCCAAGCTAGAGCCAACCATTGGATTTTGTGAGACACAGGAAGTGAGGTAGGGAACAGCCTCTGGAATTCGCGCACTTCCTGTGGAGAGAGCTAGACGCCAGTTGGTGTTAGGAGCTTGGAGAGGGAGGACGCCCGCAGACAGCTTTCCTTCAGATCGGTCACGTGAGTCAAGGACTGGTTCTTTCCACCTGGGCCTTTGGGCCTAAAACTCCCCCTGCCTTGGTCAGAGGTTGAGTAGCCTCTTTCCCTTTTCTCTTCTCTCCTTCTCTCCCTAACCTTTTCCCTACTCCCAGTGTGATTAAACCTCCATAAACCTCATTCTGACTTGAGTGTTTCATTTTAGGAATTTCATAAGTAAATTCCTTGGCGGCCATTGTTCAATATTATATAAATCTTGTAGCCACATTTGTAACCATTACTATATTATAACCTTCTCCCAGAAGCCTTAAATTTCCCCATTACAGTTTTTGGCAAACCACTGCGGGAAATAGAACCTTATCAGTCTTCTGATCTCCTTACTATCACCTGGGAGAAATCCCACCCCGGCTACCCCCTCTGGCTCTTGGCCCTGCCTTAGTGCTTGGAAGGTTTCTAGAACCTCAATAAATTTCCTGAATTTTCTTGCCCTTTCACCCCACTTATTACTCACTCCGTCAGTCCTTTTACCAAATACCTTGGCTTAAAGACACAGCTGCCAGAACAGGTGAGTATAAAATACTTTTTTTCTCTTTTCCCTTTACCCCTTAAGTTAAATTGGGGTCAACAGGATTTTTTTCTTCTCTCTTTTTTTTTTTTGTCTCTCATTTCCGTCTCCTTTTACTTTAAGGAGGTGGCTCAGTAGATTATAAGGCAGGCCAGACTTAGCTAATCAACTGATCAACAACGAGGAACCTCAGGAGAGGAAGCTCTTAGGAGCTCCTAGCCCGCAAAAATCAGCTGAATACAGCTAGGGAGCTAACTTAAAAACCATTTTTTTTTCTGTTTCCTGGCCTTTCTAGTCTTAAAAATTTAAGTGGGCTTTGCTGAAGGAAGATAGCACATGATCCTAGCAGTTTTAGCCTGAGGTCTAAAGAAGATTGCTGAGACCCACCCATATACAATTTACAATACAATAGGCCCTTAGCTTGTATAGGGCTTGTAGACTAGGGAGCCACCTACTGTAAAAAAAAAAAAAAAGCCTGTGGAAAGTTTGCTGCTTTGCCCTGCTCCCCACGTGTTTTGTGAAATTACAAAATATACATATAAAAATGAGTACTACATTCTTTGACAATTATATGGCAGCTGAAGAAGTAGGGGCATTGAGGAATGAAGGATACCTCCAAATTTTTATATTAATAGGTACTGTCATTTTTGTACTCCTCAATACTATATTTAGAGATGAAAAAATAAAAAAAATTGAGGATAAAATAAAACAAAATGAGGAGAAAATAAAACAAAATGAGGAGAAAATAAAACAAAATGAGGAGGAAATAAAGCAAAATGAGGATAAAATAGAAAAAATTGAGGATAAAATAGGAAATATTGAGAATAAAATAGAAAAAATTGAGGATAAAATAGGAAATATTGAGAATAAAATAGGAAATATTGAGGATAAAATGGGAAATATGGAAGATAAAATAGGAAAAATTGAGGATAAAATGCAAGCCCAATTAGAAGATCTAAAAAGTCTCTTACAAGATCAAGTGGAAAACAACCACTCTACCAGAAATAGACCTGTTTCTGAACCTTTGAATGAGGAAATTTCCTTCCCTGAAATAGAGATGGAAAACACCTTCCCTATAGCCAAGTTAACAGACTGCTTCTCTCGTCTAGTGCAAATCTTGTCTGAATTTAATCCCCAAAACCCTTCCCCTGCAATCCCAGCTTCTCATGTTCCTTCTCCTACAGAAAACCAAATTCCAATGCAAGGGAGATCTTGTCCTCCTAGAGAAACCTGTCCTTGTCAAACTGACCCACAGGTGCAAAATCCAACTAGAGGCCTGTTTCCTCTAAGAGAAGTACCTGAAATAGGACGAAATGGGGATGTGGTGACTTTAAGACATAGGATACCGTTTACTCCCCAAGAAATAAATGAATTTACACGAAATATCCCCACATATGAACAAGATCCTTTTCTAGTAACAAAAAAGATGGGAGACATATTTTTTCAGTATAATCCGTCTTACAAGGACGTTGAGAGCTTACTACAGGCTTTTTTAAGTGAACGTGAAAAAAATAAAATAATTGCTCATGTCAACAAAACCCGGGGGCGTAATGCAGCACATTGGCCATCTCAGGATCCCGAATGGGACTATAACAATCCTGAGGATTATCTACAACTATACCGTTGTAGAGAGGCCATCCTCATGGCCATGAAGGAATGTGCGGACAGTACAGATAAGTGGATGGAACTGGAAAAAATTAAGCAAAAGGAAAACGAAACACCCTCCAGATTTATGGTCAGAATTATCGAGTTTGGGAACAGATACTTAGATTGGGACTTAACTAAAGAGAGTAGTTTAAGACAAGTTAGGAGAATCTTTGTAAACAATTCTTGCAAAGCAATTAAAAATTATTTTAAAACACAATGCCCAAGATGGTCAGATATGGACCTTGAAGAATTGCGAAAAACAGCTATATATGTTTTAAAGGGAAACGAAGAAAAGGAGAAAGAGAATAATGATGACATGGAGGAAATGAAGAAAAAAATGAGATATTTAATAGATAGGATAACTAAATTAGAAAGTGGGCAGGATAATGAACCAACGACAATAGCCCCTCTCCAGAAATCCAATTATCAATCCATTACTTGCCACTTCTGTGAGAAGAAGGGCCACAAAATGATGGAATGTAGAACCTTTCTTAAGATGATTGGAAGGAATACACAGTTTAATAATAGCTTTAGAAATAATAACTATAATGAATATAGAAATAAGAACTTTAGAAACCAGAATTATAGAAATAGGAATTGGGAAATTAATGACAATGCTCAAATTGAAGAAAATTTTAATGATAATACTCAACTCTTAACCCTGCCACCTTGCTTCCAGATTTACCTACTTCAGGAGAACCACTACATAACTGTGAAACATTAGTGTCCATGGCAGAAAAGCCTCGAGATAATCTTTTGGACATTCCCTTAGACAATGCAGATCTGATTTTATTTACCGATGGTTCCTCTTTTATGAGGGATGGCATACGTTACACTGGAGCTGCCGTAGTCTCAGAATTTGCCACTGAATGGTCAGCTTCACTACCTTCTAACATTAGCGCTCAAGGAGCAGAGCTCATAGCTCTGAAACATGCCTGTATAATTGCCAAGGATAAAAAGGCAACAATTTATACGGATTCTAGATATGCTTTCGGCATTTGTCACTCAGTCGGGATGCTATGGCTCCAAAGAGGATTTTTAACCTCAGCTGGAAAATCCATAGCTAATGCAGAAATTATTAATGAAGTTCTTTCTGCTCTCAAACTGCCTAAAGCCCTAGCTGTAGTTCATTGCTCTGCCCATACAGGTGGCTCTGACCCTGTCTCTAGAGGAAATGACCGAGCAGATACCGCTGCAAAACTAGCAGCCATAAAAGGACCTGGATTAATTTTAACATTAACAACCACTGATAATTTAAATTTATCACTCTCCTATAATGAAAAGGAAGTGGAAAAATGGAAACAAAAATTTAAAGCAAAACAAATTAATGGAGTATGGGTGTCATCTGAAGGAAAACCCCTGCTCCCTAGAAGTTTCTATAACCAAATTTGCCAATCTATTCATAAAAATGGTCATTTTGGTACCCAGGGCATCGTGGACTCTGTCAAGAGAGTATGGATAGCCCCTGGTATAACTACTGTAGCCTCTAAAGTGTGTTCATCCTGCCCTACCTGCCAGGCATATAACCAACATGCCTTTCGTGGAAAAGCCTTTGGTGGACGTCCTCTGGCTTACACACCTTTTGAGCACCTGCAGATAGATTTTATAACGATGCCAAAGGCTGGACAATATAAATTTTGTTTGGTCATAGTAGACCAACTGACCAGATGGCCGGAAGCATTTCCTACAGCCCGAGCCACAGCAGCTTTTGTTGCTAAGGTGCTTTTAAAAGAAATTATTCCTCGCTTTGGCCTACCAGCACGTATTGACTCCGATAGAGGGAGTCATTTTACCGATTCTGTCTTAAATCAAATATATTCTTGCTTGGGGATAACTCCAAAATTCCATGTTCCATATCACCCCCAGAGCTCAGGCCAAGTTGAGAGGATGAACAAAGAACTTAAAACTATGATTGGAAAATTATGCACTGAGACCCATTTAAAATGGCCTGAAATTCTCCCTTTGGCCCTATTTTATCTTAGAAGCAGGCCTAGAGGAGACTTACATATTTCACCATTTGAGATGCTTTTTGGACATCCGCCTATACAGGCTAAGCCTTTCTCCCCGGCTTATACATCACTATTAGGGGGAGATATTACTATTGCTTCCTATATACAGGAATTACAGCACAAACTGCGTGAGCTACATGAATCCGGAGCTGCAGTACAAGCTGGACCACTAGACTTTTCACTTCACGACCTGAACCCAGGAGACAACGTGTATATTAAGAATTTCAAGTGTACTGGAGCAACTGAACCTTCATGGGAAGGACCATTCCAAATATTGTTAACTACTCCAACATCTATAAAGGTTGGAGAAAAGGACTCTTGGATTCACTGTTCTCATGTAAAGAGAGCATCTTCTGTTGAGACTGATTGACTGTATCCTATACATGCATTGGAGATAACTACCCATTGACAAGTGGAACTGTTTTATTCTGCTTTTGACACATTGAATTCCTAAATTTAAATTTTTTTTCCTTTTTTCCTTTTTTCTCTTTCCCTTATTTTATTATTATTATTATTTTTACATTATTTTATTTTTTCCCTTTTTCTCATTTCTATGTACTTAAGGTACATATGATCAATATTAATTTTATTCTACAATATTAGTTTAAATATATATACTCACTGTTATTAATACGCACCCAAACAGCTTTAGACTATGGGAACCTGCCATTTATTGATAATTGTTGTGGGACTATGATTAGTGTTTGTGTCTGATTCTAGGAACGAGATCAAAAAAGGAGCACAGAGATAACCTGGATAATGCCAAAAGAGCTCACAGGTCTAAAAATCAAAGACCAATCCAGGTAGGATTAATGCATTTCTAAGCCAATACTAAGGACTTGAACCTAGTGTGAGACTCGGGGTTGCGACACTTGACAGACGTTAAGATGTAGGCCTTCCCTGTATCCACACTCTTCGTGAAAGTACCTACAGACAAGTACCTAAGGTTGGCTACCATCCTGGCTCCATCCATCCCTGAGAACGAAGGTAAAATCAGACGAGGGAATAACACTTCCCTAGATATATTAAAAAAAAAAATCTGGTCCTCTTTTTTCTCTCCTATAGTATGGCAACTTCCTGTAGCCTGGGCTGCAAATGGGGAAGTAAAATATACTGCATTCTGTCCTACAGACTTGTGGGATTAGAAATTACTTAACTGGACCCTAATACAGAGGCCTGTGGGAAAAAAAAATTTTTTTTATTCTTGCTTTCTCAAATTTTGTATACATAGATTTTTTGATTTTGATACTGATTTTGAATTCTTTAATGTAAATATGCATATATAAAGGGTTATATTTTTTTCCCTTAATTTTTTCCCCTTTTCTTCTTTTGACTTTGATTTTGATTTTATTTTCATATTGTTTTGTTTTTCTTTTGAATTAACTCACACACCCCCACAACTAAAACTTGAATCCTCAGCTGGACTCAGTGTTTTTTCAACACTTTCTTCAGGGGGGATTGTATTTCATCAAATCCAAGATTTAAATTTTGTTCGAGATAAATCTTCAGAGAAGAAGCTTGCTAACTAACTGAATCCAGAGAATGAACTGTTTGCAGAAAGATATCTAAACCTTTTCACTACAGGAAGATCCAGAATGAACCTTGGGGTGTGGTTGATTGAACATTTTTTTGAATGTACACTCTTATGCCAAAGGGGACTGCCCCCTAATTGGCTTTTGTCAATGCGCCCAGCAAAACATTGGTTTGCTGTCTTTCTCTCTCCTCTATTTCCCCATATTTACAACTATTATAATTTTCCTCTTAGTGGGTAAAAAAATTTTTGTATATACTTATAGTTAGAAATTTTTGGGGTGCAGTATGCTTATGTTTAGTGATCAATTGGGGAGACTAGTCTCCCAATCATCATCAGGGGGGATTGTGAATTTTAAAAGTCTCCATCTTGGTCTAGCACCCAAAAATTGTGCACACCCACAATACACGGGCATGTGCTAGTCAATGACAAATCAGAAATAACTAACTGCCCACCTGGGCTGTCCTAAGCCAAGCTAGAGCCAACCATTGATTTTGTGAGACACAGGAAGTGAGGTAGGGAACAGCCTCTGGAATTTGCGCACTTCCTGTGGAGAGGGCTAGAGGGGAGTGGGTGTTAGGAGCTTGGAGAGGGAGGACGCCCGCAGACAGCTTTCCTTCAGATCGGTCATGTGAGTTAAGGACTGATTCTTTCCACCTGGGCCTTTGGGCCTAAAACTCCCCCTGCCTTGGTCAGAGGTTGAGTAGCCTCTTTCCCTTTTCTCTTCTCTCCTTCTCTCCCTAACCTTTTCCCTACTCCCAGTGTGATTAAACCTCCATAAACCTCATTCTGACTTGAGTGTTTCATTTTAGGAATTTCATAAGTAAATTCCTTGGCGGCCATTGTTAAATATTATATAAATCTTGTAGCCACATTTGTAACCATTACTATATTATAACCTTCTCCCAGAAGCCTTAAATTTCCACATTACAAAACTGAGGCCAAAAGGTTCAGTGACTTCCCCAGAGTCACTCAGACAGGACTGAACAATAGCAATGGGGCCGGGTGGGGGCGGAGGCGGCGGGAGAGCAGAGAGAGAGATGGGAAGACAGTCAGAGGGAGAAAATGGGCAGAGACAGAGAGACAAGAGGCAAAAGAGAGGCCAGAGAAGAGGGGGGATAAAGGAGAAGCAGGAGCCGGACGTGGGGAGGCAGAGAGAGAAAATGAAGAGCCAGGAAGAGAATGAAAGTAGACAGGGGAGATGGGGATGAGGAGGGAAAGGCCTAGAGAAGAGGTGGGGAGCCCAGAGGAACAGAGTGAGGGGGCAGGCCGGGGGACAGAAAGAGGAATGGGGCAAGATGGGAGTGGAGAAACAGAGGCAACGAGGCAAGGAAAGAGATATGAAAAGAGAAAAGAGAAGTGAAAGGGAGATGGATAGAAGAGAGAGACAGAGAGGAAAAAGAAGAAAGGGGAAGCATATAAGAAAGAAAAAGAAAGAATGAGAGAAAGAAAGAAGGAAAGAAAGAAAAGAAGGAAGGAAGAGAGAAAGGAAGGAAAGAGGAAAAAAGGAAGGGGAAAAGAAAGAAAAAGAGAAAAGAAGGAAGGGAGAAACAGAGGAAGAAAGGAAAAAAGAAGGAAGGGGGAAAAGAGAAGGAAAGAAAGAAAAGAAGGAAGGAAGAGAGAAAGGAAGGAAAGAGGAAAAAAGGAAGGGGAAAAGAAAGAAAAAGAGAAAAGAAGGAAGGGAGAAACAGGAAGAAAGGAAAAAAGAAGGAAGGGGGAAAAGAGAAGGAAAGAAAGAAAAGAAGGAAGGGAAAAAGAAAGAAAGAGGGAAGGGAAGGGGAGAAAGAAGGAGAGAGGGGGAGGAGGACATGAAAAGGAGAAAGGAGAGACAGAAAATTGAAGACAAAGACAGCTGGAGGGAGAGCGGGTGCCTAAGAGGGCAGGAGTGTCTGTCTCTGTCTCATTTCCCGTTGCCATCCCCAGTAGTGCCCAGCAGTACCATCCAAAGCAGACAGACACTCAAAGTGCCCTGGGCTGTGCCCTCTTCGTCCAGTGCTGCGCTGGGTGCCTCTGGGGATGGCAAAGGTGGAAATATACAAGTGTTTGAGGTCCCTTGAACCCTTGAGCATATCAGGCCAGTTAGTGGAAGGCTTTTTGGTAGACTAAGTCCAGGGCGGGGAGGTAGCTTCTCTGGAAATCAGGGAATGGAGGAGCAGGATCGCCTTGCCTGGGCACATTGTCCAGCCCTGGGTTGTGGGGGCTGACACTGCCTCTCTGTCTCTAGGGATGCTCTTGAAGCCCAGAAGCCTCTGCCTTATTTCCCAGGTTACGGGAGGCCGGGAAGCAGATCACCGAAGCCCACCCCGGATCCCTGCAGAGGCCACATGAGCTCATGCCAGGGCCTGCCAGCTGGCAAGGAGGCCCAGTGGGGCCGCCCTGTAATCAGAGTGGAGATGCAGATGTCTGCATGGAGATACCCTGTAATCAGAGCTACCCCCAGCTGCTTCTGAGCTGACACACTGCCTGCTGGAATGCTCCCCAGCATCTGCTGACTGCCCCTACCAAGTGACTCCCTCAGTGGGTGTTGAGGTCATTCCCTACCCCTACACATTTGCTCAGGCTGTGTCTCTCACTGGCAGCCTGCTAGTTCTTCTGAGGCATTTGGAAAATGGGGATAATGATTCATGGACTGAAATGACTGAACAACAGCCTAATTTGCCCTATCCTTAAGTTCCGAATCAAGGCTCTGCCTCTTCTGGGAAGCCTTGCCTGACTACTCATAGCCTACAGAACTAGAAGGGCCTCTAAAGATCATCTTGTCTAACCCTATGGTTTTACAGATAGGGAAACTGCGGCCCAGAGGGATTAAGTAATTTACCCAGGGTCACACAGCTAGGATGTGATGAGGCAGAATTAGAATCCAGATACCACCAAGCCAGTCTGAAGGATGGACTTGGAGTCTGAAAGACCAGGGTTCAAATTTCCCCTTAGAAGAAGGATAGGGAGCAGCTGGGTAGCTCAGTGAATTGAGCGCCAGGCCTAGAGACGGGTCCTGGGTTCAAATCTGGCCTCAGATACTTCCCAGCTATGTGACCTTGGGCAAATCACTTGCCCCCCATTGCCTAACCCTTACCCCTCTTCTGCCTCAGAACCAATACATGGTACTGATTCCAAGATGGAAGGTGAAGGTTATTTTAAAAAAAGAAGAAGGAGGGGATAATATTAGCACTGACCTCAGCTAGATGGTATGAGAATCTAATGAAATAATCTAGATAAAGAACCATGTAAACCTTAAAGCACAACAGAAATGAGAACTATTGTTGTTGTTATTATTATACTGTGCTGGGAGCCATCAGGCCACAAAGCCTTGACAGAGTCATGCATAGTAGCTAAGGAGGCCACAGAGTGGCCCTTGGCGAGATGTGATTGCCCACTCAGTCCCCCTTGCATGACCTCTCTCATCAATGCCCTTTACCTATGAATTGACATGATTATTATTCCCCCTAGTCTCAAAAGGAATAATGTAAGAGCAAAACACCTGTACCCTAATTCTCTAAAACATCACCAAAAGATCAGACCCTCAAACCCTATTCCAAAAGACTATCATGGGTTAACTTTTACTTAGGTACATAATTCCCAGTAAAACCACAGCTACAAGCCAAGCCCAAAACTTTCCCACTTCCAGAAACCTATTCTCATGAAGCCAGCACACAAATCAATTATAGAGGCCCATACAATAAGTACAAGTACATCAAGCTTCAATTTGCCTCAGTGACTTGATTACACAAATCAGTAACTCAGGAACTCCCTAGTGAGCCCTGAGAAATGACCAGTCTAATATTAAATTTGAATTGTGTTCCCAGTACCCCTCAACCTCAATGATATGATTGTTGAATTGTCTTTTAAGAACTGTTGATTAATTATTCCATTTTATTAAAAGCAATAAGTAATTTTCCTTGATTGTAAGCTTAAAACTTCTCACAGGGTAATGAGAAAATTAAGCCAGCTGTGACAAAATCATTTATCTTGTATGCTGTCTGTAATCACAATATAAGAATATGGAATGTTAATCTAGTGATTTGTTAAAAGTTAATGTATCACTTTTCCAATTATCTCTCTTTGAACATGTGTGTTAGGTAATGTATCTGTGTGCCAAGAAAATGGGTATAAAAACAAAAACCAAGCCTGGGGATGGCAGAGCAGCTATCAGATGCAAAGCAGTCCCATGGCCGTAATAATTAAGCTGTCTTCTGTTTGTTATTTTTTTGACTGATTGTTCACCACCTGTCAGGAACCCCTGCTGACTCCCCTCTGTATCCCCTGTAGCTCTTCCCAGGCTTCTCTGTATTCATCATTATAGCTTGGCCACATTCCCTTATTTCCTATAGCAGTTTGGTTAGCCATCCCCCAGTCAATGGGCATCTACTTTGTTTCCAATTCTTAACTATCACAAAAAGTGCTGCCATCAATATCTTAAGAGTATGTGGATGGGACAGCTCGGTGGCTCAGTGAATTGAGAGCCAGACCCAGAGATGGAAGGTCCTGGATTCAAATTTGACCTCAGACATGTCCTAGCTAGGTGACCCTAGGCCAGTCACTTAACCCCCATTGCCTAAACTTTCCCACTCTTCTGCCTTGGAACCAATATATAATATATATTAATAATATATATAATTAATATAACATATAAAGATGGAAAATAAGAGTTTAAAAAAAGCATATAGATACTTTCTAGGGGCAGCTAGGTGGCTCAGAGGTTAGAGTACCAGGCCTAGAGACAGGAAGTCATAGATTCAAACCTGACCTTAGGTGCTTCCTAGCTATGTGAGCAAGCCACTTAACTCGATTTGCCTAGCCCTCATTACTCATCTGCCTTGAAACTGATACTTAGTATTGATTCTAAGGCAGAAGATGAGGGTTTAGGGAAAAAAGAACATATGGATACTTTCTTCTTATTGATGGTTTCTTTGGCAGTATAAACCCAATAATAGAATTTTTGTTTCAAAGGATAGGAGCATTTGCATAATTTCAAATTTCTTTTTTAAATGTTTATACCATCTCACAGCTCCACCAACAACGTATTAGTGTGTTAATCTACAACTCCAACACTGGCTACTGATGTTTCTGGATCATTTTTGCAAGTGTGAATTTATTAAGTGTGTACTTGATGTCAGGCAGGGGAAAACAATGTGGCACAATGGGACTGAAGTCAGGGACAACTCATTTTTCCCCAACTTAAACTCTGGCCTCACAATTTGGAGTTATGCCCAAAGGACTATTAAAGAATGCATAACTTTTGATCTAGCAATATCACTGCTAGGGCTGTATCCCAAAGAGATTTTAAAAATGGAGGAAAGGACCTGTTTGTACAAAAATATTTATAACCATGCTCTTTGTGATAGCAAAAAATTGCAAACTAAAGGGATGCCCCTCAATTAGGGGAATAGCTAAACAAACTGTAGCATATCATGGTGATGGAATACTTTTGGGCTAAGGAATGATGAACTGGAGGATTTCAGGAAGAGCTGGAGAGACCTCCCATGAACTGATGCAGAGTGAAATAAGCAGAACCAGAACAATATACACAGTAACTGCAATATTGTGGAACGATCAACTGTGATAGAATGATCAAGGACTTAGGGCAAAGACTGCTCTCCACCTCCAGAGAAAGGACTGGTGGAGTCAGAATCCCGAAGAAAACATGACATATCACTTGCTTATTTGGGTATATGATTCAGGGGTTTGGTTTGGAAGATTATCCACTTACAAAAATGAATGATAAGGAAACAGGTTATGAGCGATAACACATGTATAACCCAGTGGAATTGCTTGTCAGTTCCAGGATGGGGAAAGCAAGAAGGAAGGGAGAGAACGTGAATCATATAACCATGGAAAACTTAGGTAGAAATTTGTTATTGGAATAAAATAAAGATAAAATTAAAAAAAAATCTGGCCTCAGACACTTCCTGGCTGTCTACCCTGGGCAAGTCACTTAACCCCATTGCCCAGTAACAGCTGTTACTAAGACAGAAAGTAAAGGTGAAGAAAAACAGTCAGAGGCTCACTGTTGCCTCCTGAGTAAAGGTCAGATTCTTCTTGACATTCAAAGCCGTCCATACTTTGCTGGAGTTTGGCCTGGCCTACTTTCCTAGTCTTATCTCAGATACTCTCCTCCTTGAATACTGTGGTACCACCAAATAGCACAGCTGGATCCCCTAAAGGCTGCCTGAGCCCTTCTGCCTCCACCTTCCTTGTGTGCCCCTCTCTAGGCTTGGAATGACTTTTCTATTGTTCTTCATGAGTTCTTTGAGCCCCACTCAGGGTGCATTCTGAGACCAGGCTTAACTGAGATTCTGCCAGTCAGCAAACTGCCCCCCTCCCCCTCATTCTGAGCATTGGTCTACCCACCCAGCCTTTGTCCCTTTCAGATGCCCTTATCAGATGCCTTGTTGTGCCTTTTAGTTTAGTTATCTGTTTGTGGCCGATACCCCCCTAGACTTTGAGCTCTCTAGGTCAGATGGCAACTTTCCCAGACTTTACGTCTCCACCAGCACCCCCACAGGACTCTCCACAGAGCCCAGCCTGGCTTGGACTTTTAAAGCTGCTTCTTTTTATTGCTCTGCATTCACTGCCTTGATGCCCAGATAGATGCCTTTCACTGGCTGTAAAGATCAGGCAGGAAAGATAAACGACTAGCCAATGTTAGCCTGGCCTGAGAGTAGGTGTACTACTCCAACCCCCCAGGCCCCCACCCCTGGAAAGATGGGAAAGAGGTGCAGAAAGACCGCCAAGGTGTAGACAATGTTTCTGGAAATGGAATATCGTGTATTTAGGCTGGAAGGGCAATCTTGTAGATGGTATAGGAGCCCAGCCCGAGCCACCTATCCCAACCCCTCATGTGCCAAGGAGGGACTTAGCCAAGGTCACACAAGCAGCAGAATCTGGATTTGAACTCAGGTCTTCTAACTCCAAATAATCTGCTTCCCTTTCTACTTACCCATTTTGACATGGAGTCTGACTCCCTCATTTTACAGAGGAAGAAACTGAGACCTAAAGAAGAGGACTCTTGCCCAAAGTTATACAGGGAGTAGGGGATAGAGCAGGAATTCAAATAAAAGGAGTGTGGCTCCGGATTAATTTTCTTACATTCCTTTCTCTCTCCCTTCCTCTCTCTTTCCTTCCTTCTCCCTTTCCTTTCTTCCTTCTTCCATTCTTCTCCCTCTTTCCCTCCCTTCCTTCCTTCCCTCCTTCCTCTTTCCTTCCTTCCTCCCTCTCTTCCTTCCTCCCTCTCTTCCTTCCTTCCTTCCTTCCTTGCTTCCTTCCTTGCTTCCTTCCCTGCTTCCTTCCTTCCTTCCTCCCTCCCTCCCTCCCTCCTTCCTTCCTTCCTTCCTTCCTTCCTTCCTTCCTTCCTTCCTTGCTTCCTTCCTTCCTTCCTTCCTTCCTTCCTTCCTTCCTTCCTTCCTTCCTTCCTTCCTTCCTTCCTTCCTTCCTCCCTCCCTCCCTCCCTCCCTCCCTCCCTCCCTCCCTCCTTCCTTCCTTCCTTCCTTCCTTCCTTCCTTCCTTCCTTCCTTCCTTCCTTCCTTCCTTCCTTCCTTCCTTCCTTCCTTCCTTCCTTCCTTCCTTCCTTCCTTCCTCCCTCCCTCTCTTCCTTCCTTCCCTCCCTTCCTTTCTCCCTTCCCCCCCTCCAGCTGTTGAGAGCTCATTTTAAATGCAAGCATTAACCTCCTTCCCCTTCAGAAGCCCGGCAGACCCCACCATCTCTTTGAGGGGGCCCAGTGTTGAAGCTGGGAGGGACCTTAGAACAAGCAAAGAGAATGTCGGAGCTGCCATAGATGTGCAACCCTTGGATCCAATTGTGACCTCCAGGGGGCACAATGGCTAAAGGACCGGACCAGAATCCTGAAGTTCCGAATTTGAATCCTGACGCCTGCTAGCTGCCCGCCCAAGTTGCTGAACTTCTCTGGTCTGTTTTCCACTCTGTAAAATGGGTGAGTTGGACTCAGTGGCTGCTAAGGTCCCTTCCAGCTCCAAACCTATGCCCGGGGAAATGGAACTGAGTGACCAGGGCCTTCCCAGCTCGGGCCACTCCCCACCCCCTATGTTAAAGATGGAGCACAACCCGCTGGGTTATTGCGGCTTTCCAGACTTGAGCCTTCTAGGTAGTCCCAGGCTGGGCTGGGCCGATCTGGCCCTGGGGTGGGGTGGAAATTACCCACTATGCCCTCTGCCTGCATTCAGAGACCACCCAAGTTTTCAGATGCTGGGCTTTTTTTTTTTTTGGTCTCATCTTAATTGCCCCAGAGGATTCTGGGAGGGAATTTGCTGGACTTGGAAAGAGATTAGATTAAGCCTTGGGAGGGAGGGGCAGACCCAAGGAATCTGCCCTGTTTGTCTGGGGAGCAGGAGGTTAAGCTGAAGCCTTGAACCTTCTACTTCTCCTTCCAAGCCTGGCCTGAGAATGATTCCCCAAATGACAGACTATCCTCGCTGTATGCTCCATCCAGTGTTTCCTGGCTATTGATTTGTGCCCTGACAGGGAGTGAGCTCCCCATCACTGCAGGTGTTCACAGGGACGTTGGATGCCCATTTAATGAGGGTGAGGTGGGGGAGATGGCCTGTTCAGGCCCCTTCCAGCCCTGCGGTCCTGTGATGCCCAGGGGAGACATTCCCCTGCTGGGTGGGCTTAGTACCTGGCTGGCAAACCTGCCGGCTGGCTACCCAGACAGCACTTTCTGCCACTCTTTTGGCCTTCCCTGGAGGAATTCTTCCAGCAGAAGCTGCTGAGAGGTTTGGAGGATGAGATCCCCAAAGGGAGCGGAGCCAGGGGACCTCCCTGAGAGGCCTCATTTCACAGATGAGGAAACAGGCCTGGGAGAAATGACTCACCCAGGGCCCTACATCAGCAAGTGGCCATCCACTCTGCTTTTCAGGAAGGCAGGCATGTAAGCCACTCATTTGGGACAACTGAGTCATGGAGCGAGGGAGTGGGAAAGGAAATAAGCTGCTCTGCTGCCATTAATCAGACCTGAGGCCAAAGGCAGGAATCAAAGGTGTGATAATAATTAAGAAGAATAATAGCTACTGGCATTTCTGGAGCACCTACTATGTGCCACAGACTGCATTTTACAGACATCTCATCTGATCCTCACAATGACCTCCGGCTATTATTATCCTCATTTTACAGATTAGGAAACTAAGACTGGTTCAGGGTCACCCTGCTAGGAAATTTCTGAGGCCAAATTTGAACTTTGGGTCTTCCTGATTCCAGGCTTGTCACTCTATCCATTGAACCAGCATGGATAAAATGTTAACTAGAGAAATGCCTATGTTCTTTCTTTCTTTTTCTTTTCTTCCTTCTTTTCTAATTTCTTTTTCCTCCTTCCTTCCTTCTTTCTTTTCCTTCCTTCCTTCTTTCTTTTCCTTCCTTCCTTCCTTCCTTTCTTCCTTCCTTCCTTCCTTCCTTCCTTCCTTCCTTCCTTCCTTCCTTCCTTCCTTCCTTCCTTCCTTCCTTCCTTCCTTCCTTCCTTCCTTCCTTCCTTCCTTCCTTCCTTCCTTCCTCTTTCTTTCTCTCTCTCTTTCTCTCTCTCTTTCTCT